>NW_028258308.1:41132954-41435984 GCF_053883595.1 Heterocephalus glaber
GTAAGGGCTTCAGTTCCTAGGCTAGAGGTATAGCTGAGTGGTAGAGCACATGTTTAGTATCCATGAGGTTATTGGTTCCATCCCAAGCACTCCTGTTGGCATGTGTGTGTGAGCTTGTGCACGTACACAGACATACACACACACCACACATCAAAAGAAAAAAGAAGGGCCTAAGAAGGGATAAAAGCTATTAGGGTAACTAAAAGCTACCTCAGAAGGTAAAAACTCACAATTTGTGAGAACCTTAATTATGATAAAAATGTAAACTTCCTTTCCCCAAAGGAAAATTAAGGCAGCTAACATTCATTAAATCTTGATTCAGATAATGTTCTTAGTGATTAAGGCATACACCATATTAACCATGGTGCCCCTTTTGCTTCATTCAAATGCCTTTCCCCAGCTAAAATGATAACTGTGAAGGCTCTTGGAAACTCCTCTGTTATTCATGCTTTTGGCACGAATGCATGAGACTGTCATTATACCAATAAACAGCCCAAGGCAAATAATAATGAGGCACTCAACTTAATCCAGTCTCACACCGTGCTTCCCGAGCTGTGAAGCTCCAACACGGCATCTGTAATTCAATATAATGACTAGGACGTTACCCTCTCATTTCTAAGAATATCTGATTGGGCCGGAGAGTTTACTGAGGTAGGGGAGGGCAACGTAAGGGAGAGGAGTGAGAGCCCAGATCTGTACTTTGAGTTACTGCCAAATTAACTCTGTAGATCAGGTGGAGGGGTGTCTATTTCTATGAATTATCTCTGAATGATTTCTGTAAGTTCACTTCTTTGAGACAAAAAAGCTGATCTATATCAAAATATTCATTCATGCACCGATCACTTAGAAAATTAGAGTCCCCTTGATCATCCCTCTGATAAAATTGCAGAGTAAAACTACAAGTTTGCCAAAAGGCAGGTCACATGTAGTTAACATAAGTGGTGCTAAAAAATTGCTGGAACCATTGTTAAAGTCAGACTCAGAGAATTGCTCCACGTGACTGGAAAAATATGGGTAAGGATTTGGACATGATGGATTCCTTACAGAGGAGGGATTTGGACATCAAAACATGAGAGAAGTCATCGAGAGCACAGATGAACCCATTGAATGCTTTTGCAGACAAATCTTCTATGCTCTTATTAAACATCAAGTGACCTGTGTCACACCTTGCCATCATACGACTGGCTCAAAACCATGCTCTAAAAAGACTCACATTTCATTTACTCCTTGTTTACACTAAGAATTAATGTAGATCGTAATTATATCTCAAAGCTTTTCAGTTATAAAATTAAAACTTATTTTTGTATTTGTAAGTTTTAATTTCTTCCATGAGAACAAGTGAAACAAACTCACCTGTGCATGTCTGTCTGTGCCTAGGCACGCATACAGGCATGTGTGCAGCTATTTGCCTGACCAGTTCTCCCATGCCACCCTAGAATGTACCACCTCTTAGGTCTCATATCCGATTTTGTGGTTATGGTGTAACTAGCAGGTAAAATGGAACTTTAAAAGTTAGATTTTTTTCTTTTAGAGGTAAGTAGCTTCTCCAAACTTTTCCTTACTGAACACATAACCAATGTTCCCTCTTTTCCCCTGTCCCAAAAAATGACAGACTATACACAGGCTGGCTCCAGGAGGCTGGGACCCAGTTTCCCTCCCACAAGAAAGGAGCGAATGAACTGAAAATGGCTGGAAGGATACAGCAGGTACACATCTGTACATGGTGAGATGGTGATTTGAGGCAAATGGGCACTTCCACCCCCTTGGAGCTCGCTTTGAATAAATCCTTTTTTCCTTTTTACCCAAATACATGGCCTCCTTTGGTCAGCAGTGAGCAAAGGCATCTATGAACCTAAAGGGCCTATAGCAGCAGGAACTAGGATGATAACCTGAACGAATAGCAGGGAACAGTCACCATTTCCTTTCCTGCTTTCCTTCATCATTCAAGTTGACCTTAAGTTGCCTCTCCAAGGCTGACCCTAGTGGCAGCAACTTCTTTCCCTTAGGCATGTTTCAGTGTCACCATTAGAGGGCACCAGCGTTGTAGAGCATGGTACATCTGAATTCCAAGTGCGGTGGACCCTTGACTTAACAAAATTTATTCATGAGGGCTGATTATAACTCAAGTTGGTTGTAAGTCAAGACTATTTTTTCCCATAAGAAATAATGGGAATACCCATAATGAGTTCTGAACCTCCCAAAGCACCCCTTTAACTAAGCTTTTCATAATAAAAAAGGGTTGTATAATGTGTTTAGTGGTAGAGGTCCTTGGGTTCAATACCTAGTATGGAAAAAATGCATGAAAAGAACATTTTGTTTTGAGACAGAGTATCTCCATGTAGTCCAGGTTGGCTGCCAACTTGTGGACTTCCAACCTCCAGAACAGTGAAAATAAATGCTTCTACATCCATCCAGTGATTGTCACCTGAGGCAACAAAAACCATGACCCACCTGGTGTAAGGTAGGAAAATGAATCCTATACCCTCCCTTAGGCTGCAGCAGTTAAATTCTTTTTGTTTTGTGTAGTGGAATTGAGCCAGAGACCTCACCCTACCACTGAGCTCTATCCCCAGCCTCTTTTCTATTTTAATCAGAGAGAGGTTGTCATTGATTTGTCTTGAACTTGGATCTCCCTACTTTATCCTCCAGAGTAGCTGGAATGACAGGAGTATCCTACTGGGCAGGCCTGTGATTTCACTATTAATAGCTTTGTATAATATTTTTGTTCTTCATCTCTGTTATTTATGGAAAGTAACAAAGATTAGGGAAGGAAACAGTATTTTTATGTAAGTAGTAAATACTTTGGTATCCATAGGCCCAAGAGATTAGTTACTGTGATGTTTTAGCCAAAACAATTTTCAAGTCCCCATCTACCTCAGAGTAAACACAATGGGTTTACTGAGCAATGGGTTAAGGGCCCAGGATTGTGGCTGTGGTCTTTCCCTATCATGGCTCTGAGTGTCTCATGTCACCTCCACCCCCTTTCCACCAAGACTTTCTCCTCCTTCATCTTAAGGAGAAATGGATGAAGATCTCTGTTGTTTTTAGGAGTCACCAAAATGCCAGAAGCAGCCTGGTGCCCCAGGACCATGAGAATTGCTCTCTGCACTCCCCAAACACTGTCAACTGGAGTCATCTTCCTGAGTGACTGGATCTTCACTGCCGCTTGCTCAGGCCCTGGAAGATCACCCCAAAGCACTCCACCTTGTTTGTCCTGCTGCTTTCTAAACCTGGGGATGTGAGTTAGTGACAAAACAGGATGAAATCCCTGAAATGGATAAAGTCAATGAGATTGAAGAAAACCTGGGCAGCAGGAGAGAAAGGAGAGAAGCAGCACACTTTCTCTTCAGGAAGCACCATGCTACTTGCAAGTTGCAGAGAATACATTTCAGTCCTCTGCATGGCTCCTTTCAGCCTGCATCGAGAAGATATGCTGGAGGAAGCAGATACGGAGAACAAGAATCTTTATTTTATTAAAAACAATAAAACTGTAGAACTATAGAAGTGAGGCCATCACACTGCTTAGTGTGCTTAGTGCACTGAGTTGTGCTAATCACTGAGGGTTTATTCAGGTTGGGTTTCCTTGGAGGTGGGAAGACTTTTCTTGGTTGGGGTCACTGGTGGGCTGCTGACCATCACTCTCCTCCCCAGACACACAAGTACTCTTTTCCTGAGCCAGTGGAAGTCCTGCTTCCAATTCACACAGGTTGTGGTTTGTGTGTCAGATCCAGGGTCGTCCTCCTCTGACTCCCCAGAGGAGACCGAGGAGGACCCCTCAGTGCTGGTCTTCAGCATCTGCAGAGAAAAGGAGGATGAGTTAGACAAGTCTAACCTCCCAGCAGTGCAGCCAGTGTTTACTCACTTATGGAACTCAGTTCCTTTTACTAGAAGTAGCCCAACTGTAAATGGCCAGTTTCAAAGTCAACACTTGAAGCAGAGACCCTCCAAAAACTTTTTTTGTTATTGTTTGTTTGTGGACATAATGATTTGCCTTTGTCTTTCTTTCTACCCTCCATCTGTCTTTCAGTGCTCCTTGGTGTTTTCCCTACATCTCCTCTCTGACTCCTTTTTTTCCTGTCTTCCTCCCCCTGCAGATCCTGTCAGACACCTGGGGTCCAGCCCTGCCTCACAGAAGGCAGTGTTGACCCAACACTGTCTAACCTAGCACGTATCCTGGTCCTGTCCCATCCTCTCCTGGGAGGCAGCTCTGTGCTCACCTCAGCTGGTTCATCTTCTGGGAGCATCGCTGACATGTCTGGGACTTGGGTGACTTCTGTATTTTCTGGTGGTTTACAGGCAGGCAGGTCCTCACATGTACACTGTTCTTCACACAGGACCTGAGCTGGATGAGGAGGGGATCTGCTGCCCAGCTGGAAGTTTTCCTCGGGTGGATCTTGGAGCTGGAGGGCATTGTCTTTGTCATAGCCATGGCTTTGTTTATCAGCGTCCTGAAGTTCTTCATTGATTTGTATTTCTTCCTTCTCCTTGTGGCTCTCAGTGTTCTGTTTTCCATTGCCCTCATTGGAATCAGGTAGCCTGGTGTCATCAGATCTTTCATACACCTGGATTTGTGCATAAAGCTCCACATACTCTTTTTTATTACTCTCCATGTCTTTGTTGTTCTTGATCTCCATATCCTTTTTTTCTTGTTCAGTTGGTCCCATTAGCATGGCTTCATCTTGGTTTTCACCATTTTCAATTTGTTTATCAGCTTCCTGATCCTCATCCTCACTACTTTCGCTTTCCTCCTTTCTTTCCTCCTTGTTCCTCTCTTCTGCTGCTTGTTCCTGGGTGAGTTTAGGACTGACAAGCTGAATTACTGGCGAGCCATCCAAGTGGTCAATCTGTTGCCCTCTGAATGTTGAATTCTTGTTTATCTGCTGGTCGTTGTCAGTAACAATTTGATCAGCTCCTGCTCCTTTGCTGTCTGAGTCTGTGTCCTCATCCTCTTCAACACCAGTATTTGCTGCACACACCAGGTTGGGGTTGTCCTCAGTGTGAGAGTTGTGGTCCATGCATCTTCCTAGACTTTGTGTGTCCTCTGGTTCTTCCACAGTGGGGAGGTTGTTGACTGAAGAACCCACAACACATCCTTCATAGAAGGTTGTCGTCTCCTGGCGACAGATGTAACCTCTGAAGGAGGTTTTGGTCTTCTGGTGAAAGGGGTGGGAAGCAGGGAGATCACCCCCTGGGAAGCTCTCTGTGGAATTTACTTTCAAATGGGACTGCTCTGAGTCTGAGCAGTCACTGCTGGGGTTTGGGGTTGCCATGAAATTATAGTTGTTTTCTGTCTCCGTCAAGTTCTGAGGCTTCAGAAGAAGAAAACGAAGAGAAGATGTTGGGGGAGAAGAACAGAGTCATGCACTTAAGTAATAAAAGAAGAGTGTGTGGTCAGGCACACGTGCGCACACACACACACACACACACACACACACACTCTCTTTCCTAGTCTTCAGAGCCCTGCCCTGGTGTCTGCTCACCTGAATGAACAATCTTGAGTCCTGACAAGGAGATGTGAGAAATCCTTCAGAGTTTGAGTCTCTGTGGCCAAGAGAAAATATAAGTCTGTGGTCTGTGGCTGTTATTACCATGGCAGTATCATAACCAAGTCATAATGTGAGATAGGAAAGAGAGGAAATAGGGGCAACAGACCACTTTCTGCTAAAGTATGCTGTACACGCACTATTCAGGCAAAAACCACTTCTTTTGTTGGCAGAAGCATGAATGACATCAGGTACCTTCCTTCTTTTATTGTGGAGTCTAAGATGATCCATGTATTGGGGAATTCACAGCCTTTTTGAGGAGATACAAATCAAGTGACTGGTAGAGGCCAGGGTGTACTTGCAGCAGAAGAGCTTACAAATAATATCATGAGAAGGCTTAAAAATGCACCTCATGCAGGCAGGCTTTGAGTAGGCAGGAGACCAGGAGTAACCTCCTGGGATGAGGCCTTGGATTGGCAAAGTTATGAGGAAGTAGAAGGGAGGCAGGCATGGTGGCACAGGCCTATAATCTCAGCTCTTCAGGGGATGAGGAAGGAGGATGGTAAGTTCAGGCCTGCCTAGACCATGTAGAGAGACGTAGGCTCAAAACAAAACCAAAGACCACAAAAGAGAAGAGGTAGTAGGCATGTGGGGGAACCCTTTTTGGTGTCCATTAATTTCAGGCCCAGTCTGTCATTATATTTCTGTATGTCAGACCTATGGATGTAAGTTCAGACATACAGTATGTTGGATCTTAGGATTGCTAAATTGCTTTCCAGAAAGTTATATCCATTTACATGATCATCATCCTACCAGCTAATGGCATACATAGCCCACCTTTTCCTATGATGCTATAGCTATTAAATGGGTGTGGGAGAGCATGTGGGCACACAGACTAGAGTGCCCTGCCCTGATGGCTGCCTACCTGATAGATAATTTCAAAAAGTCTTCAGTCCTGAACAGGTGAACTGAGAAATGCTTCAGAGTTTCGAGTCTCTGTGGCCAAGAGAACACATAAGAGTGTGCTCTATGACTATTGGTTACCATGGCAACATCAGAACCTAGTTATAGTGGAAGATGGGAAAGAGGAAAAAGGGTTAGAAGACTGTAGGATCTATCCTCATGTTTCCAAATCACTCTGTGCACAGACATGCAGGATACAGACTATTTTTCCTGTTGGCAGAAGCATGAATATCATGGGAGTGGCTTCCTTTTGTTGTGGAGTCTAAGACAATCTATGTCCTGGTGAATTTAGAGCCTCTTTGAGGAGCTACATGTCAACAGTCTAGTAGAGGACAAGGTATAATTGTTGTAGAATTCACAAACGATGTCATGAGAGGATGTAGATGGGGACTTCATGGAGCCATGGAGAGAAAAGCAGGACTAACCTGGGAGACAGAGGCCTTCCAAAGTGAAACCTTATGGAGGAAGTAGTAGAGATGCAGACACAGGGGCACACACCTATGATTTCACAACTTGGGAGGCTGAGGAAGGAGGATTGTGACTTCCAGGCCAACCTGGTCTACACAGAAAGACCTGGTTTCAAGGGAAAACAACAGAGGTTGTAGGTGATAGAGGAGAAATATAATTTTCAATCTCCTAGATGTTAGATGTGCCAAGTTCGTGTCCCCTGAAATCAGAGAATGAATTTCAAGAAATATTGGAAGTTAAGAGTAGGAAAGATTTATTGAGAGATTTAGCTCCTGAGAGACAGAAGGGTGTCTTGAGTGGGACTCCACTGAGGCCCTTTGTCATGGGAAAGTTACATAGAAATTTCACAATGTGGATACAACCTGAATCAAACTGTAATCACCGTACACAATTAAAAATCTAATTGCTTAGCTAATATTGATCTAACTAGGGAAATGAGTCATAGAGCAAGGATACAGGGAAAGAACAAAGGAATGTTTGGGGAGGGATGGGTCCAGATGTTCTGGTCAGCACCTGGGCAACTCATACTTATGTGAACTCACTGGACGAGGTGGTGCTAATTACAGAATAATTCCAAGGTACTGTTTATGCCTTAGGGAGGCATCCAGGCCTGTCCATTGCATCTGTTTTGAGGTCTGGCCTTTTTCAGATGGGGCTCCATCCACAATTTTGATGTTTTTATTTTTCTGCTGACTTCCTTGATATAGACATATGGAGGAGGGTACAGTTTAAGCAAGAATGCTCAGGTAAGAAACCCGTTGTGTGGGGGGATCCAGGTCATCTTCCAGGAGCATGGGAGGCATCTCTGGGACTTGGGTAACATTTTTATTTTTCTAGTGTAGGCAGGTGGACAGGTCTTCATGTGTGCCTTATTCTCCTTCCTTTTTTGAGCTGGATTTGGAGAGGGGCTTCTGCCCAGCTAGAAGTCTTCCTCAGGTGGTTCCTGGAACAGGGGGTCATGGTCTTAGTCATTTTTCTGAACTTGCTTATCAGATTCTTGATTTTCTTCATCATTGTTTTGAATTTTTTCCTTCAGATTTTCATTTTCCTCTTTTCACCTCCCACAATGGGTTCAGTTAAAATGCAATCTCATGTTTGTCATGTTTCTTATTACGAAAAAGCATGACAAATAGAAGAATCAAGAAAAAGGAATTGAGTTCCACGTCAAGGATGGGTTTTATTGGAGGTAAAACCTGAGAAGTACCACTGACAAGTAGACCAAAATGGTGCCATTTCCTACAGGCCATGGGATTCTGCAGGGTTCTAAGAGGAAGTTGCAGCTGTCTCTGAGACAGGGCTATTTTTCAGGCTGTGGTCACTGGACTGTTCTGTTTGTGTTTGCTTTTCCCAAGGCAGGGCTGACTGGGCCTTGTTGGCCTGTGCCAGCCTACTCTGAGAAAGGGGAATTTAAAGAGCATGAATCTTAAGGGAGGGGAGGGCCTGAAATGACTGAGACTTGTGATCTGGTTAAGACTGTGGTTGTCCGGTTCCTTCATTTTTAACTCTGCATTTGGATAAAGGAAAATGGGATTTGTGTTCTTTCTGGCTGCTGCATGCTGATCAGCAGTGGTGATCAGGGTATCGCTGGGACTGAAGGAGAACTGCCTTAACATGGTCCCTGGTGTATGTTCCTATTTGTGAGAAATATTTGAAACATTTTAATTTGGCAGGGTAAGGATAGTCAAACAAGCCCTAAAAGGAGAGGTGGCATTAAAAAGGGAAGAGTCCAAGACATGAGGGGCATTTGTGATGGCCAGAAGGAGAGGACTAGAGGGCAAGCACCTTTTCTTTGAGGTGCTGGACCCCATCTCTGATCAACTGGGATTAATTAGTGTACACATAACATTGTCCTTGAAGTGAGGCACATATTCTACCATGTGTAACAATGAAAAGGCCTAACCTCTCTGATTTTGGAGTCTAGCTGGTCCTAAATTGTGATTAACTGTTCTGAGAGTTCCTCAGGGCTCTCCAAGAGCTGTTTAGATAGAAAGCAGTCCTAATGTAAGGGACACCAAGTTTGATGTTGCTTGTCCTGGCCCCAGGCAGGATTTCCAGGGTCCTGAGGTGAAGAATTAGTTGTTCTGCTGTTCTGACTCTTAGAGATGTTGGCACCTCAATGAAACTAGGGACATCTGGAAATTAGAGATATGGTGGGAGAGAGAAAAGCCAGAGTGCAGCTTCCTGTCCAATTAGAAGGGAGGCAGAGATATGTATTGGTCCCACAGGCCCAAAAGAAGCAAGTCTTGTAAGAAGGCAAAAAAAGTGATGGAACTGAGATATGAGATAAGAAGTTTCTTGTCCAGGTCTCCTGAAGTTGACCCTGGTGTGCCAGATTAATACTGAGTGTCCAAGAACCATAGCAGTGAGGGGCTATACAGGTCTGGGGGAATTGTCTGTATAGGGCAGTGATGGCAAACCTTCTAAAGCAGTGGTGGTGGACCCTATGGCATGCATGCCTCAGCAGATACATACAGCCCTCTCTTCAGCCCTCATGCCAAGTCACTCCAGCAGCCAAGCATCAGATAACAGTTTTTTAAAAATTAAAACCTTGGCATTCAGGTTTAATTGCAGTGTTAGCACTTTCTGATAAATGAATGGGTTTTGGATTGCAGGTTGGACACTCAGTCTCTAAAATGTTTGCCAGCACTCTTTTAAGTTTTCAATGATAATAAACATCCCACTGGGGTATGCATCCCATAGGTTTGCTACCTTTGGTATAGGATGTTTCTATGGTGAGACTGAAGGCATTGGTGTTGAGGGAAAAATGGACAATGGAGTTGGAGACAGGTAGCCAATGACAAGAGGAGGGAGTATCAGATTGAAAAAGGGAGGCTCGATGGCTGGCCACGAGTCCCCAAAGGATGGGAAGGGACAACAGGGTGGGTCCCTTGTCCTCAACAAAACAGAGTCCTGGGGTCTGTTTGGGATAAGTTAAAGTGAAAGAGTCCACTGATGTGAATAAATGGGTTATTTTTATAATTAAATCCATCTTTTTATTGGTGTTTGAATATAGTAGTAGTGTTTGCATTGACATGGTCCAAGGGGGAATAGACCATCAGTGTCAGATTTCCAGTGGTTGGTGAATGATTTCCTATGGGAACTGAAAATAAAAAATGGGATCTAGAGAAACAGAGGGAAATCTGAAAGGCAAGAGTTACACCTGTTTGACTGGGAGTGGGTAGCTGTAAGTTATCTACAGCCATTTGGAATTTGAGGAGGTTGGCCCTTTTTGCTGGTACCTAATTATCTCCATCATCCCATGTATTCCCATCTATGAAGTCAAGTTCAGGATTTTGTTTTCTTTTGCAATGGAGACAAGCTGGTGAGCCAGGCCAGGCAGAGAGACTGACTGGGAATGCCTGGCTGGCGAGTCGGGGCAGGTGGAGACAGACCTAGCATGCTATGGAGAGGTATGAGTTGCAAACTTTAAGTAACCTGGGGTGATAGAGGGTCTGGTTAAGATAGGAAGGAAGAGGAGACATAAAGGGTAATAATGTAGGACATAAATGAGATCAACATGACTCTGTTATGAGGTGGAAGAAAACAGAATAAGGGAACAAAAGGAGTAAAGCTCTATTTGGGTGAGAGTGAAATCAGAAAGAGATCCTTAAAGCCAAATCTAAAAGATCATTTTGGGAGAAGTAAAGGGGTAGCTTTTGGGCAGAATATTGAAAAATCCCTTAAAGGAGGGTAGGGAGAAGGCATCACCCAATGCTGTTGTCAATTTCCTGTATTATTAGTGGTATGTCTGAGGTCTTGATTGAGTTCGGTTCTGTAGGCGAACAGAGAATGAAATGCTTTGTCAGATGTGGAGCAGAGAAGTGTACCCAGTGTGGGGAGCTCTTGAGTTGAGCCACTACCAGGGTTGTGAAAATTATTTGAAGGGGTCCATCTTATTTGAGGTCTGGGGGATCTAGTGAGAGCCACATGTAGACTGAATCTCCTGTTGTAAAGGAGAATTTGACTTCCTTGGGCATTGGGGCTCATTAGGAATGTGAGACTGGGCATATGAGCACAATAAGGTTCAGGTTGTGTTAGCAAGGAGGAGAGTATGGGGCTTAAGGGTGTGGGGTTTGGGTCCGGTGGGAGGTCAGGGTCTAGTTGTATAATAGTAAGGGACCTCTAGCTGAAGTGAACATAGCGTGGTGGGCTTACAGTGAAGAGCTCTTAGCTTGAGGGCTAGGGGTGGTGAACCCAGTGTTGTTGTATTTGGGTTGTGGGTCCTTTCTGCCTTTCCTGACCAGGGGTGATAAGAAATGTGGAAATTCCGGATTACGTGAGGGATTTTGCCAGGCATTGAGATATATGAAAGGCAAATTCTGATCTATCATCTGACTGAAGAGAAGCTGGGAGCCAGAACCTCAGGATAATCACAGTTAGGAGGATGTTAGCTACAGCGGAGGCCCTTTTATTAGTGACAGGGAAAGCTTCAGTCCATCTTGTGAATGTGTCTACTATGAGCAGTAAGTAAAGACCCTTCTAATGTGGGGAGTCTGGGTAACTCTGTCTGCTAGTCTTCAGTGGGTAGGTGACACCTAGACTGGTGTGTAGGAAAATGTACAGGGGTGGATATTGACATAGGGGGGTGCTCATTGGCAGATAGTTTTCAGTGTAGCGGTCTTTTGCTTCCTTTGTTAGATTGATTCCTAGATCTTTCATTTTTTTGGATGCTATTGTAAAAGGAATTGTTTCCCTAATTTCTCTCTCAGTGAGTCTGTTGTGTATAAAAGAAGGCTATTGTTTTTGGAGTGCTGACCTTGTATCCAGTTACTGTACTGAATCTGTGAATTAAGTCTAGAAGTCTTTTGGTGGTTTTTTGGGTCTTCTATGTAAAGTACCATATCATCAGCAAATAGTGACAGTTTAATTTCTTCCTTTCCTATCTTTATTCTTTTTGTTTCTTTCTCTTTTCTAATTGCTGTGGCTAATGTTTCCAGAACTATATTGAACAGGAGTGGTGATAGTGGGCATCCTTGTTCTGTTCCTGATTTTAGTGTGAAGGATTTCAGTTTTTGACCATTTAGTATGATGTTGGCTGTTGGTTTTTCATAGATAGCCTTAATCAGGTTGAAATAAAGACCTTCTATTCCAAATTTCTGTAGGGTTTTTATCACGAATGGTTGTTGGATTTTGTCAAATGTCTTTTCTGCATGTATTGAGATGATCATATGGTTTTTGTCCTTGGCTTTGTTAATATAGTGTATTACATTTATTGATTTACGGATGTTGAATCATCCTGGCATCCCTGGGATAAATCTGACTTGGTCAGGGTGTATGATCTTCTTGGTGACCCTCTGTATTCTGTTTTTCAGTATCTTGTTAAGGATTTTTGCATCTATGTTCATTAGGGAGATTGGCCTGTATTTCTCTTTTTTGTTGGGTCTTTCCCTGGTTTTGGAATCACAGTAACATTTGTTTCCAGGAATGAATTTGGAAGCCTTGCATCCCTTCAATGTCCTTGATGAGTTTAAAGAGTAATGGCGATAGTTCTTCTCTAAATGTCTTGTAGAATTCAGGAGTGAAGCCATCAGGATCTGGGCTTTTCTTTGTTGGTAAAATTTTTTTTCCCCATTAAGTTTATTGGTACATTTTTGGTATAAAATACAGTTACATTCATCATTGGGATCTTGTACCATTACATGAGTGTCTTGGTTCTTATTTATTTCCCCTTCCCTTGCCCTCTCTTCACCCCCTGCACCCTTCCCTATTTGCAAAGACCTTGTTTCCATTTTTTTCCTCTTCTCATATTTTTTTCCTTTCCTTTTTTTCCCTTCCTCTACCTCTCCCAATTCCCCTGCTCTTTTAGACCTTTTCTTCCTGTTACACAATTTCAGTTATACATTTTAAAAATTATAATATTAAGATCTAGGAGACATTACCACAGATTTTACAGAATTTAAAAGAATATAGAAAGCATATTACAAAAATATTTTTTGAAATAAATTTGACAACTGCTAAGAAGGACCTTGGAAGACAAATTAATGAAACTAACTCTGGAGGAAATATAAAATTTGAATAGCACCTATTAAAGAAAGTATACTCCTAGCTTGAAAACCTACTTATATGACAACAGCAGGCTCATAAACATTTTAACTGATAAATTATATCAAACATTTAAAGCAGAGAAAAAAAGGAACACTTCTCCCCTCATTTTAGGAACTCAACATTGTGCTAATCCTAAAACTGGTTAAAGATAATAGAAGAAAAAAGTATGAACGTAGATAGAAATTTGTTTAACAAAACAATTGGAAGTCAGATCTGGCAGGATGTAGAAAGTGGTTTTGTTATAGGGATGGCAGAGTTGGTTCAGCATTGAAAGATCCACCCCTAAAAGTCATCATTTTAACAGAGGAAAGGAAAAAGCCATATGGTCCTGTCACTAGTTGGAGAAAAAGTATTGGACTAAATTCTACAGCTATTCATGGTAAAAGCTACCAGGAGACTAGAAGTAGAAGAGAAACTTCTCAACAGATTAAAGACATATACTCCATACTTCCAGCAAGAATGCCTTATATAAATGGAGAAGACATAATGCTTTCTCCTTAAGGTGGGGAACAAGGGCAGATATGCTTACTCTTTATCTGTCCATTAAACTTTGAAACCTAGTCCCCACCAAAATAGTCTGGCAATAAAATGACACAATTAGGATAGGATTGGCAAGGTAGAAGCAAAATCTTTATATGTAGATGAAATGATCATCTACAGAGAAAATAGTAAGAAATCTCTAGGAGCCCCTAGAACTTGTACTTGAATTTAGCAGGATTAGAAAACACAACGTATATATAAAAATTCAGGTCTATGTATACTTGCTATAAATGAAGAATTGGATATTGAAATTTAAAAGTTATTTAGGAGTACAAAGGACTTGGAAAAGAAAAAAGAGAAAAGAAAAAAAAAGTGTCGGAAGACATTCAGTACCTAATTTTAAGACTTCTTCTAAAGCTACAGTAAACAAGGCAGTGTTGGTGTAAGGAAAAACATATAGATCATTTGAATAAAACAGAGAATCTAGAAATAGAACCATGCATATATGGTTCACTGAGTTTTAAAAGATTATTTAACATTAGCATTTTATAGAATATAAACTCAATTCAAGAGCCGAGGAAGAGATAGTGTTTTCAGCAAATGGCACTAGAACACCTGCTATCCGTATATAAAAAATTAACCTCAACCCTTTTTTTCCATACATGAAAATAACTTGAAAAGGGATCTATGAACCTAAATAAGAAAGCCTAAAAGTATAAAACTTTAAGAAGAAATTATAAGGGAAAATATTTATGAATTCAGGGTAGGCAAGAACTACCTAGGATACAAAAAACATGATGTATAAAAGAAAAAAATTGATAAATGAGATTCCATCAAAATTTAGAAGTTTAAATGACATCATTAAAATGAAAAGTAGTCCTTAAACAGACCATATTTACAGTGCATATAACTTATGAGCAGAATATATAAAGAATTCTTAGAGCTCATTAATAGACAACCCAATTAAAATATAGACACGAGAAGATGATAAATAGCCAGTATAGCACAAGGAATGGTGTGCAACTCTAGAATCAGAAAAATACTAATCAGTACAATAATAAGATTGAATTATACACTCATTAGGGAGATGAAGTTAAAAGTTTTAAAAGCCTTGTCATGACTTTTTCTTTTTGTTGGATTCTCCCCCTTTGCGTTTAATTTGTCACACTCAGTGGATTCATTCTGCTGGGTTTCCTGGGGTTGTGATCCTCATTGTCCTTTCCTAGGGTACTGTCTGAAAGTTTTTGGAGTGCCAGTTTGGTATTCATGAAGTTCCTGAGGTGCTCTTTATCTTGAAAGTATCTTATTTCTCCATCAATTTTGAAAGATAGTTTTGCAGGGTACATCAGTCTGGGTTGGAGGCTGTTTTCCTTTAGGGCTTGAAATACATCACTCCAAGCTCTTCTTGCCTTGAGGGTTTACATTGAGAAGTCTGCTGTGATTCTGATGGGCTTTCCTTTGTATGTGATTTGTTTCTTTTCTCTCACTGCTTGTAGAATTTTGTTCTTCTGTTGGATTTCTGGAATCCTAACTATGATATGCCTATGTGTAGATTTTTTTTTGATTAAGGCTAGCTGGAGTCCTATATGCCTCACTTCTCTGTATGTCAAGTTCTTTTCCCCTCCTTGGGAAGTTTTCTGCCATCATTTCTGTGAACAGTTTTTTTTTTTATGTCATCTGCACTCTCTCCTGTTTCTTCCTTGACTCCAATCAGTCTTATGTTATTCTTCTTTGCATCATCTAGCAGCTGCTGGATTGATTTCTCATGTTCCCTTACAATTTGAAAGCAATTTTTCTTTTCCTGGTCACTAATTGCAATCTTATCTTCTATATGTGAAATTCTATCCTCACATTGGTTCATTCTGCTGCGCAGACTTTTGATGGAGTTTTTCATCTCTTGGAAATCTGTTTGTAGCTGTTTTATGGATTCCATTTGTTTCCTATTTTGGGATTCCATCATGTTCCTCAGATCCTCTATTTTTTTATCTGTGTCCTCTCTAGATTTATTAATCATGTCTTTCACCATGAGCAAAATCTTTGCTATTATCTGAATAATTATTTCTGATTTCATTTTTCCCAGATCCTCTTTTGTTGCCAGTTCAGAGAGTCCAGGTGGTTGAGTATCAGATTGTTCCATCTTGTTTCCCTTTGGGGTTGCTCTAGGTGATCCGGAAGTCTGTTTTTGAGGCTTGTTTATGTGTTTTCTCATTTCCATGGCAGGGGCGGTGTGCTCCTGGCACCCACTCGGCTCACCTTCTCTTCCCTAGGAGCTTGGGATGGCAGTGGGGGAGCTTCCTTCTGGGTGCTGGGACCAGCTCACCTTGTTGGCCCTAGGAGCCTGGGATGGAGGTGGAGAGCTTCTTTCTGGGTGCTAGGACAGGCTCACCTTCCCTGGCCTAGGAACCTGGGATAGAGGCTGGGAGCTTCCTTCTCAGTGCTGGTACCAGCTGAGCTTCTCTGCCCTAGGAGCCTGGGATGGAGGCGGGGAGCTTCCTTCCGGGTGCTGGGACCGGCTGAGCTTCTCTGCCCTAGGAGCCTGGGATCTGTTGGTAATTTTTTTTATTACATTTTCAATTTCACTCATTGTAATTGGGGTGTTTAGAATTTCTATATCTTCTTCATTTAACTTTTGCAATTCATATATATATAGGAATCTGTTCATTTCTTCTGTTATTTATTAGAGTACAGGTTGTCAAAGTAGGTATTGATGATCCTCTGGATTTCTGCTGGGTTTGGACTTCACCTTTTTCATTCCTAATTGCATGGATTTGAGCCTTTTCTTCCCTTTTTTTTGATAAGGTTGGCTGAAGATTTATCGGTTTTATTTATTTCTTGTAAAAACCAACTCTGATTCATTGATTCTTTTTGTATTGTTCTCTTAGTCTCCATTGCATTAATTTCTGCTCTGATCT
Organism: Heterocephalus glaber; assembly: GCF_053883595.1. NCBI lineage: Eukaryota > Metazoa > Chordata > Mammalia > Rodentia > Bathyergidae > Heterocephalus > Heterocephalus glaber. The sequence continues at coordinate 41,149,306 of NW_028258308.1, forward strand.
TTATCATTTCCCCTCTTGTACAAGCTTTGCGTTTGCTATGCTCTTCTTTTTCTAGGAGTTTGAGGTTCTGCATTAGAATATTTATTTGAGTTCTCTCTGTTTTCCTAATATGGGCTTTAATGGCTATGTATTTCCCACATAGAACTGCTTTCATTGTGTCCCGTAGATTCTTGTATGTTGTACTGGCATTATCATTTGCTTGCAGAAAGTGTCTAATTTCTTCTTTAATTTCCTCTGTGACTCATTGGTTGTTCAGGAGGCTGTTATTCAGTTTCTATGTGTTTGTGGGGGTTTTGTGGTTTATGTTATTGACCTCCAATTTTATTGCATTATGGTCTGATAATATACAGGGGATAACTTCAATTCTTTTTCATTTACTTAGACATGTCCTATGAGCTAGCATGTGGTCTATTTTTGAAAAAGACTCGTGTACAGCTGAAAAGAATGTGTATTCTGATTTTGTGGGGTGGAACACTCTGTAAACATCTATTAAGTCCATTTGTTCAATAGCTTGGTTCAGTTCTAGAATTTCATTGTTAATTTTTTGTCTAGATGATCTGTGTATTTGTGATAGTGGGGTATTGTATTGAGGTCCCCCACTACAATTGTATTAGTGCTTATTTGGTTTTTCATGTCCATTAATATTTGTTTTGTATAGTTTGGGCATTCATATTTGGTACATATATATTTATGATTGTCATCTCTTCCTCTTGGATTGTTCCCTTCACAAGGATGTAGTGACCATCTTTGTCTCTCTTAATTAGTTTTGGTTTGAAATCTACTTTGTCTGCAAATAAGATTGCTACCCCTGCTTTTTTCTGGGTTCCTCTGGCATGTAGAACTGTTTTCCATCCTTTTACTTTCAGTCTATGACTTTCCTTTTGAGTTAGGTGTGTTTCTTGTATACAGAATATTTTTGGATTTTGTTTCTTAATCCATTCTGGCAGTCTATTTCTTTTGATTGGTGAAATGAGGCCATTAACATTGATGATTATAATTGATATTAACTCATCCTTGTCATGATATTTTACTTTTGTTGGCTCTTTTGTTTCTTATTTTCCCCCCTTTCTCTTTAGTGTCTTACTTGCCTGGTGGCTTCCCTCTGTTGGGCCTCATGGAGTTGTGACCTTCAGTCTTTTTCTAAGATATTGTTTAGAATTGCTTGGAGTGCTGGTTTGGTGTTCATGAAATTTCTCAGGCGTTCTTTGTCGTGGAAGTATCTAATTTTCCCATCGATTTTGAAAGATAATTTTTCAGGATACAACCATCTAGGTTAGAAGTTTTTTCTTTTAGGGCTTGAAATACTTCACTCCAGGCTCTCCTTGACTTGAGGGTTTGTGTTGAGAAGTCTGCTGTGATTCTGATGGGCTTTCCTTTGTAAGTAATTTGTTTCTTTTCTCTAACTGTAGGATTTTGTTCTTCTGTTGGGTTTCTGGGGTCTTGACTATTATATGTCTAGGTGTAGATTTTTTTTTGATCATGGCTAGTTGGAGTTCTTTATGCCTCATTTATCTGTATGTCCAATTCTCTACCTCTGTCTGGGAAGTTTTCAACTATTACTTCTGTGAACAGTTTTTTAAATGTCAATTTTACTTTCTCCTGTTTTTTCGTGGAGTCCTATCAGTCTTATGTTATTCTTCTTTGCATCATCTAAATTTCTCTTTTCATGGTCCTTAACTGCAATCCTGTCTTCTATATTTGATATTCTATCTTCAGATTTCCTTAATCTGCTGTGCATACTTTCAATGAAGTTTTTAATCTCCTGAATATCTGTTTGAATCTGTTTCATGGATTCCATTTCTTTCTTATGTCGGGCGATCATGGTTTCCATTTTTTTCTTATGCTAGGTGTTCATGGCTTCTAGCATGTTTCTGAACTCATCTTTTTTTTTAAAAGCTGTTTCAGTTCTATAGCCTTTAATCATGTCTTTCACTCTGCTCACCATCTTTGTAGTTATCTGGGAGATTATTTCTGCTTCAGATTTTTCTAAAGCCTCATTCATCTGTTTTGTTCCTTCCTGTGCTATCAGTTCAGGGTGTTCAGGTGGTCGATTATCAGACATTTCCACCTCATTTCCCCCAGAATTTACCCTTGGTGGGGGGTGGAAGTCTGAGTTTGTGCCTTGCTTAAATGTCTTCTCATTTTTGTTTTTGATGCTGTCCTTGATTTAATTCCTGGGTTGATACTTTGAAATTGCTTATCATAAATATCTTTGTTGCTTGTAATTAGATCCCTTATGGAATGATTGCTTGTCAGAGGTGCCTTCCTAATAATAGCTCATCTTTAGGTTTTGAGTCTCTAATGACTCTGAGGCTATCTCATTTTCATTATACCAGGAAGGACCACTGACTAGATCAATCACAACACCTTAGCCCAAGTGATACAATCAGCAATACCATGGCATCAAGTACATCTTAGAAAATGACAATTTGTGAAAGTTATTAATCTATCACCTTTAACTGTGTGAATTAAATCAAAATTGAGGACCTACCCAACATATGTTTATAGTGAATAAACTCTTCAATATAGCAACTTTTCCCTTTGCAGTGGTGAATTAAAAGGAGTTGGTGAGGGAGGGATAGGTAGGTAGAAGGATAAGGGAAGGTTAGCAGTGAGGCCAGAGCACACAGGTGAGAGAAGGAAAAAGAGAATAAAAGAAAAATAAAGAAGAAATCCACATTAGGGCCAGAACAGGAAAAAAAAAGGGAGATGAAGAACAATGTGGGACAGCAAGAGAGTGAGTGTGAGAGAGAGGGCAAGGAAAGAGAAAAGAAAGAAAAAAAAGAAGGGAATAATAAAAATTTGAAAAGAGTAGGAAAAAAATTAAAAATAAGAGCAAATAAATCCCCAAGAATAATAATTTTGGAAATGAAAAATGAAAATGAAGGGCCTCCTTCAGGGTATGTCTCTGCTGTCACAATAGACAACATGGGCAGCAGTGTGAAGATATAAGTCAGTGAGTCTCAGCAAGCCAGTCGCAGACCCATGAGATTCAGGCAGATTTCTAGCTGCAAGTCCCAAGTTGAGCTCCCTATCCTCTTGTAGGGTTGAACTCTGCAAGGTTGTACTGCAGGTTCCAGCTGCCCTTCCCCTGAAGGTAGTCCAGTTTTCGATGGGAGGTGATGATCCTTCCAACTTATCAAGTACAGTGGTCTGGTGTCCCCTGTGTCTTTGTAGTGTGGAACCAGGTAGCCGTGCTGCCAAGAGGCCAGAGGCACGAGTGGGGGAGGGTCCTGCAGGCACCTGTGTGGCTAAGTGGATTGCCACCATGGGCATGGCCAGTGGCGAGGGGTCCTCACCTTCTGGGTGATCCCCGCCGGTGTGCTTGGCACGGGCTGAATGGGGCGGGGCTCCCAGTGACTCGCGTCTTTACGCTTTTTAAAAATGTTCATCTAGTTTCAAATCTTATGTTTAAGTCTTTAACTCATGGAATTGATTTTTGTATATGTTGTGAGGCAGAGTCTTATATTTTCTAATCTGCTGTATTTTGACATAACTGTACCACTAAATGACTTGTAGTACACCCAATGATATGTGAAACCATTACCTAACAATTTTTGACCTGTTTCAGTGCCTCAAAATGGTGCCCTGAATGCTGTAATCATCACCCCTTCTCCATTTCTTCACCTCAACCTTCACTGTCAGTAGAAAAAGCTAGTAAACTAATTATTATCTCTAGAGATGTCTTGTTCTAGACATTTCATGCAAATGAATAATTACTGCATGGTCTTTGTGACTGGCTTATTCACTTAGCATAATAGCTTTAGAGTTCTTCCCTGTTTATCAATTTTAGAGCTCCATCCATTTTCATGACTAAAGAATATTCCACTGTATGGGTGTACCACATTTGTTTATCTGTTAGTCGGTTGATAGACATTTGGAAACAGAAGCTCTGGTCTTATTCATTGAAGTTCTTCCACTCCATAACCCAAGGGCATCTTTGTTTTTTGAGGGAGATACTGAAGTTTGAGCCAGGCTCAAGTTGGATGGAGGACTCCATAGTCCATGAGTAATGCTTTGTGGGATGCAGAGGTGTTTCTATCTCCACAAGGAATGAGAAAGAGGACTGAGAGGGGAAATCTTATCCAGCTGCAAGGAAGACAGAGCACCAAGTTTGCGATAACTAAAGGGAAAAGAAATATATCAGATTTCATTTTACAGAGGCTAAGGAAGAGTCACTTGGAGACAGAGCAGATACTTAGAATTGGGAACTCAGTCTGAGCAAATACTTTAAGCTAGAAAAAATGCCAGTGACTCTGGGGCCTCTGGAGCTGCCCTTACCATGTTCTCTCTCAACAGCATGAAGGCTGGAAAGGACAGAGCAGGGGAATCCCCACCCTGGGAGAGGCACTGGATATGGTCCCCACTCCAGCTGAGAGCGGTTAGCAGGGTCATAGGAACAGGGGGTGCAGTGGATAAGGGAACATTGTTACCTTGGGATGTAACAACCTTCCAGGGGAACAAAAGCAAAGCTATTTAATTCTTTTTTTTAAGCTATTTAATTCTTATTGCAGGATTATGGTTGGTAGAAGAAGCCACATATACAAGCTGGAAGGTTTCTAGTCATAGGATTTATTTGGTTTGTGCCATAACAAAAGGAGAAAAGGCTTCTTTGGTACATGGATCAGGCCACAATTAATGATGTGTTTCCTAACAATATTCGTTGACTAGGTTATGGTTTTTTTATGTTGTTGCAGTTACTGCTGTAAAAGAAAGATAAAGAAGAGAGATAGTAAATTTTCACTGTTACTAACAGTTGTCTAATTTTATAATGTAACTAGGTGTAACAATTAGTACAATTAGTTATACTATGGAAATAGAGGTTTCATTTACATAGTTTCTAAACTTTACATGGATAAAGGAAAAAAAACACCCACAAGCAAATGGAGAAAAAGAACAAGGAAAATATACAAAGACATAACAGCTAGTTAACAGTGGACTCTTTATCTGCAGAGGAAGAACAAATCCTTTGCACCTCCACCAGGTGTCCCACATGGCACCCTCAACACCAGCCATACCATGCCTCCCTTCACAGCATCAGCCCAGCACCAAACAGGCTCTTTTTATGCTATAACTCCACACTGGCCAAGAAGATTGAACCCAAATTGAATCCATCCATCTAGTCTCCACTCTAATCAGTGCTTCCCTTGTCACATCTCTGAATCATTTTTGTTGTTTTCCTCTCATCCAGTCCTGCTCACCACAGAAATTTCAGAAATTTCTGGTGTATTCAATCACCTCTTAGCAGCTGCATCAGTCTCCAGTCCTGACTGAATACATTTTCCATTATCTGATTCCAAAACCAGAAAAAGACCCAACCCAAAAAGAGAACTACAGGCCAATGTCCTTAAATAACACAGATGCATGTTTATTTGTGCTTAAATAAAACTACAAAAACTCCAAAAAAAAAAAAAAAAAAGAACACAAATGCAAAAATCTTCAATAAGATACCGGCAAACAATGCAGCCAGTCATCAAAAAGGTCATACATCATGACCGAGTAGGATTCACTCCAAGAATGCAGGGATGGTATAACATATGCAAATCAATAAATGTAACACACCACATAAAGAGAACCCAGGACAAAAATCACACGATCATCTCAATAAACACAGAAAAAGCATTTGACAAAATCCAACATTCATTCATGATAAAAACTGAAGAGAATAGGAATAGAAGGTCTTTATCATAACCTGATAAAAGCCATGTATGAGAACTGCCAGAATCATACTAAATGCAGAAAGGCTGAAAGCTGAAAGCTTTCTTTCTAAAATCAGGAAAAAGACAAGGATGTCTGCTATCACCACTACTGTTTGATATAGTCTGAAAACATTAGCTAGAGCAATAAGACAAGAAAAAGAAATAAAAGGATATGGGAATGGAAGGAAGAAGTTAAATTATCATAGTTTGCATATGACATGATCCTCTACATAGAAGACCTCAGAAACTCCTAGAGTTAATATCCAAATGTGGCAGTATAGCAAGATACAAAGTCAACACTCAAAAATCAGTAGCATTCCTATAAACTCACTAAGAGGGAAATTAAGGAACAATACTCTTCACAATAACATCAAGAAAAATAAAATACTTAAAATTAACCTAACCAAGAAAGTGAAATACCTCTACAATGGAAACTATAGTACTCTGAAAAAGGAGATTGAGGAGGATATCAGAAAATGGAAAGATATCCCCTGTTCTTGGATAAGCAGAATGAATATAGTCAAAATGGCCATATTTCCAAAACTGTTATATAGATTTAATTCAATCTCAATCAAAATACCAATAACATTCCTTAGAGAACGGGAGAAAGCAATCCTAGAATTCATATGGAACCAGAAGAGATCCACAATAGCAAAAGCAATTCTGGACAGCAAGGGCAAGGCAGGGGGCATCACAATCTCAGGACTTCAAGTTATACTTCAAAGGTATAGTGATAGAAATGGATGGTACTTGCCAAAAACAATCACAACAGCAACAACAACCCCCCCTCCCCAACCAAACCAGATTCATGAATCAACAGAGCAGAACAGAAGATACAGAAAACTCCAGGCATACTCAAAAGGGGCTAAATCCTTTTGCTGGAGGAAAGATAACAAATGGTGCTGGGAAAACTGGCTATCCATCTGCTGAAAGTTGAACCTCTCACTATGTACCAAACTAAAATAAAAATGGATCAAAGATCTAAACATTAGAACAGAGACAGTTAATCTTCTGGAAAATAAAATAGGTAAAACTCTTGAAGACACAGGTATAAGCAAAGCTTTCTGAGAAAAACCCTGATTGCACAACAAATAATACTAAGAATCAACAAATAGGATCACATCAAATTAAAAAGCTTCTGTACAGCAAAGGAAACAACTAATAGAGAAAAGAGATAATCAACAGAATGGAAAAAATTTTTTCCAGCTACCCCTCAAAGGACTAATATCTAGAATTAAAAAAATTAGAGCCCCCAAATTTAAAAACCTAATTAAAAATAGGCATCTGAAATGAATAGATACTTCTCAAATGAAGAGATACAAAGGAGCAACAAATACATGAAAAAATGTTCAGCACTGCTAACCATTTGAGAAATACAAATTAAAACAATGAGATTTCATCTCACTCCAGAAAGAATGGCTATCATCAAGAAATCAATTAATAACAAATGCTGGAGAGGCTGTGGGAAGAAAGGAATCCTCCATTGTCATTTGGATGGTAAACTGATACAATCACTATGGAAATCAGGATGGAGATTCCTCAAAAGACTAAAAGTAGAAATTCCATTGACCTATTTCCCTTCTAGGCATCTTCCTAAAAGATTTAAAGACATAATACTATATTGATGTGTGCATGCTCATCTTCACAGCAGCACAATTCATAATAGCTAAGTCTTGGAAACAGCCTATGTCACTATCAACAGAAGAATGGATAAAAAATGTGGTATTTATACATAATGAAGTACTACTCTGCCATAAAAAAGATGAACTTTAGTCAGTTGTAGGAATATGGATACATCTTGAGACCATAATGTTAAGAGAAGTAACTCAGACCCACACAGTGAAATATCTCATGGCTTCTCATACATGAAAAACTCAATATACATATAAAGTATGAAATAAATGACAGATACTAGGAAAAAAGAAAAAAAAAGAAGGCATTGTAATCAGTGGACAATGTATTTAAAAGTGTACCTTGACAGTGCAATAGTCTTACCTGTTTTCTATGTTCTTTGGCCTATTAGTCTGGTCTTCAATCTGTGTATATAATAATTTATAAAGAAATGAATCTGATGCTGGAAAAGTAAAAGAGGGGTGAAAGGAGGGGGAAAAAAGAAGGGAATTGAAGTGTGCTATGTCCATGTACCAATCTGCTATAGTGAATGTAACATTATGTACTGAAACATGTACTAATAAAAGTTTAAAAAATTAGAAAAACAACAAAAAAAGCTTCCAAACTTACTAAATTGTATATACATGGCTCATTATTTAACTGCTTTATTTCTGTTCATTCATTTTTAAAACAAGCGTAACAGTACTCTGGAAGTCTGAGGAAGAAATACAAATGTGGAAAAACAGTCTCTGCAAATCTGTCAAGTAGAGGGCTGGGGATGTAGCTCAGTGGTGCTGCACCTGCCTGGCAAGCACAAGGTCCTGAGTTTGATTCCTGGTACCTAAAAAAACCCTACCAAGTGGAGACTCAAATGAGGATGTAAGAAGCATGATTGCTTATAAATTCTTTAGGAAAACATTTAAAATCCCCTTGAAAAGTGATTTCTCATTACAAAATTACATAATTGATAGCTGGTTAGAATTGGTTAATATTACATTTTTTCAAAGTAATATAAAGCAAAATTAACATCAGATATTTTGTCTTAGTCCTTATTTTACCATATGATATTCACAGACTGGAGTCAGGATGGTGAAATATGAGAATAATATCTATTATTGAGGTTTTGTTAAAAAATAAACAACTACATTGTGAATTATATAATTCATATCAATAATTTGATTTCTTCAATTGACCTTTAATTCTATGACTAGTTACTGTTATCACTGCTGTCTTCTGATACAGAGCTGTATAAAAGACATAACATTTGTTTTAGGAGAAACATTATAATATAAAGCAAAAATATCAATAAAGTAAAGAAACTACATTTATATAAACTACTCAATATGTACTAAGGTCCACTTTGCTTCCCATATTCCAGAGAGACTTAATATATTGTACTATTTTTTTTTCTAATGTTGGTATAATTCTAAAAATTTAAATTAAGCATTTTTAAAATTTAAAAGTAAAAATTAATTCATTATTTTCCTATATCTTTTCTCCATGGAAGATAAGATATTAATATATCTATTATAAAGCTTCTCCAAAGTTAAAAAGTAAATACACATATCTTCAAATTCTTAATTTATATTCTAAAAATTATAGTTTTTCTGTCAAATCAATGTGCAAACAAGTAATTATTTGGACTGCAAATTCACTTTCTTCACTCAATGAAGCCTCTATGCTACATTTAGTAATATTTTGTGATATTTATTCAGCTTCCCATTTTCCTTGGAACACTTTTTCCATACATGGTTTCTGCTAAAGAGGTTCATGGTGTCCAATTTACATGGTATACATGGTATACCAGATATATGGCTACAGTTCCTTCACCACAGATGATGAGATGAGGTTGGAACATCTGACTATTTAAAAATAAAAATTAAAATGACCTCATACGAATGTGCTGGGTATGGGCCAGCAGAGCAGTCTCTGCTCATAGATGACACATGCCTGAAAAGCTAACATGAGTTACAAACTGGTGTGCAATGGAGAGAATGGCTAGCTCCTGATCACCCAGTCTGTTACCCTTCTTTTTTCTTTTGCTGTTATTTCATTTCTTAGCCTGCAGCCCAGAAGTCACATATTTTTGCTGTAAAACAGGCTTTCACAATCAGATGTCATTTAAAACATTTTATTAATTTATGTTTAATTGACAGATAATTAACCTTGCTATAACATCTCTTTACTTCTATCAATTTTTTCTGGGATGTCTTCAGAGGAGCAAGAGAAAACCTATGAAAGCCATCATCTAATTAAGCCATAATCTGATGATTATGTAAATATGTCCAGATCATCCAGAGCACTACCCTGAGCTTAAATAGTTGCTGATAACTTGCTGATAAACACAATTAATGGAAATTTTATATCATTATTTTATCTTCATTTATATCACTGAAATTCAGAGACCAAGAAGACATCTACTAATCTCTATTTTCATTTCCCTAAATATTCACAGAGTAAATTATAGTTTGTACTGGTGTTAAGAAAGATGTGTAAATGCCTTAATTATCATTTAGAAACACAGAAACAGTATTCATTATGTGCAAAAAAGGAAGTATCCTCTCACCTGTGTTTTCTCCCTCCACTGGGGATGTCTACTATTTTTATTATCTTTATGTATACTTTCACAAAATTTTCTTCCCTGACTGTTTCTGTTGATAACATTGCACAAATGATGGTCAATGTGAAGGAAATAATGTTGCTTGGGAGGCCAACAGAATCTCCCAAATCAACTATATATGTCATGGTTTTCTACCTGAAAGGATTTAGTGAGTGGCTTCAACTGTTCTTGGTCCTGTAGGCACTGAAGGATTCCTAATTTCCTGAGATCTGAAAAACACTGGTATACACTGGGACCTTCTTGGTCAATGTTATAAACAAAAACTAATCAAGAATCCCTACTTGTAATACCTGAACTGCACTGAAATTCTCCCCACATTTCATTTGTAAAAAAAATAGAAAAGCTAATTTACTTAATTTTCACTTATGGTTCCTGCTTTCTGCCAGTGACACTTCATTTTATTCCATTTGAGGACAAAAATTGCAGTTAAAATGAGGAAAGGTAGAAAAATGAAGAAACTAATCAAAAGGCCCTTTTCTTTAGGAGGAGCATGTCGTTGTCATTTAATTTTCAAGGGTGTCATTTTATCTGAAAATGTCAGAGTACTTTTTAACTTTTTCAAAAATGATATTCAAGAATACTATTAATTTAAATTAAAAAATTTGAAATTCAAATATAGTATTGTCAAATAAATGAGTACATTTATATTTTTAAAAGTTTTTCCCATCTTCTCTTACTATGACAGAGATAATTATATATTTGTCAACTCAGAACATTTTTATGTATCAATGACTATATACAATTATTGACAATATGTAATTTATGAAATTTTATTTTTAACATTTGTTTGTATATTTAATCTTTATTTACATAACATATTCTAAGTGTTTGATACACTTAGAGGTTAGAGGTGATTTTTAAAATTTAATGTCAAAGGAGCCATCAAAAAATATAAAGAAATATTAGAGAAATAATAAAAATAGCACTTCAACAGAAAGATATAAAAATATGGGCTTTTGGACCGGCAATTTAGCTTGGTGGTTTCACCCTCTGCTGTGCAAGGGCAAGGACCTGAGTTCAATTCCCAGTACCAAAAGAAAAAAAAAAGGGCTTTGAATGATGCAAGCAACAAAACTTCAAAATAGAAAAAATTTAATATTCATAATAAAATGGAAAAATAAATCCAAAATTATAATTGGAGTTTTTGAAAGGTCCTTCTTCACTCATAGATGTAGAAAAAAGTCAGTTTCATAAATTCCTTGGAAAATACAAACTACAGGAACTTACCTAATATGAAATTGATAAATGAATGGTTCCCTCTGTATTAAGAAACTAAACCTGAAATTTAAAAACTAACAAAATCTTCAAGCTCATAATAATTTACTGGAAAACATTACCAAACATGTAAAGAAGAAATTATATCAATTTTGAGCAATCGTTTGCAGGACGTAAGGCAGGCATAAACACTTTCAAACCCATATTGTGAGGCTGATACTACTTGACAACAAAACGAGATAAAGACAATATGAGGAAGGAAGAAAAGAATAAACCAATATATTTTGAGCACATAAACATAAAAATTCTTAAGAAAATTTGAACAAGTAAAATTCAGTAATATGTAGTAAATAGTAGACATTTACAGAGTAACAGAACAAAGTCAGATGCTTCAGCAGAATTTGGAGAGAAGGCAGTAGCCCAGACTCCTAGGGAACCTGAAAGGAAAATTTACAAGCCCGGGGCCATTACCAGCTGATCCAACCAGATGATACAAACTGAGAGCTTATCATTTTCAGAGTACCTATGAAAGCCAAGAAGGCGTGTGGATTTCACCAATACATAAACAACAACATTAAGACACAAGGATTAACAAAACTCAGGAAATCATGACACCTGTGAATCACCAAATATCCAACTATGGTTTGCAGAGAAAGTTAGATGTATAAAATATCAGAAAAATGATTCAGAATAAACTTTTTAAAATAAAAGCTTAATGGATGCCAAGAATATGCAGGTAAAAAATTACATGATATTTGCAAAAAAATATGTGAATAAAAGAGAAATATCACAAAAAACCCAGAAACAATCTTAAACCATACAGTAATCATAAAGATGGCAAATACAGAGGCTGAGCTAAAAAATGCAGTGGAAAGCTTTAGCAAGTTGTTTGAAAGCTGATGAAGAATCAGTAAGCTTGGCAATATAACATTTCAAACTTTTTGATCAAAGAAGCAAAAGAGAAAAAAGACTGAAAAAGAATAAAGAAAATCTACAGGGATTATTGGAAACTATCAGAAGACCTAACTTACACACAATAAAAATTAAAGAAGGACAAGGAGAAATAAGGCAAGAAAGCATTTTCAAATAGTTACTGACTGAAAATTTCCCTAGTCTGAGGAGCAAAATGGACATGAAGGTAATAGAAACACATATATTTAATCAACAAAGGAAAAATTCTAAAACAAAAAGAAATAAGAAATACATCACAAAGCAAATAGCAGAAATCCACTGGAGTATAAGAGAAAATGTGATGATATATTAAAAATGCTAAAGAAAGAAAAAAGACCCGGCCAACCAAAAATACTGTATATACCAAAGCCAACTTTCAGAAAGGAATATGAAATAAAGACTTTCCCAAACAAATAAAGACTGAAGAAATTTATTAAAACCATATATGTCTTCCAAAAAATAATAAAAGGAGTTTTTAAACACTAAGTAAAAGCATTAATATGTAACACAAGACATCTGAAGTTATTTAATGTACAGAAAGAATCTCCACAAAATTTTTATAAAAGGAACTCTAATATCACAATATGAAGAATGAACTACCTATATCCTAAATGAAAATGAAAAGACAAAATAACAAAATCCTTTAATACATTAAGCAATAAAAAGATGTAAATTGAGACATTAAAAGTTCAGAAAGTGGGAGGAATGAAGTTCACAGGTAGAATATTTTTTCTTTTTCTCTGTGTTCACTGTCAGGCAGCTGTTTAAAAATAACTTGTTTTTGGGGCTGGGGATTTAGCTCAGTGGTTTCGCCACCTGCTGCGCAAGCACAAGCACCCGAGTTTGATCCCCGGTACCAAAAAAAAAAAGTTCTAAAAATAACCTGTTGTAACTATAAGTTGTTTTTAGTAAGCCCCATGGTAACTACCAAATAAAACCATTGATACATAAAATTAAAAAACAGAAACACAGAATTTTCTAAATATCAAAAGAAACAAAAGAGTTAAGAAACAACGTATAGGATAGCAAAAATACTATTCATCTGACAAAGGATTAATATTTAGAACATGTAAGGAACTAAAAAACCTTAAAAACCAATGTAGTTAAAAATGAGCAAACAATCCAAATAGACTTCTCAAAAGAATAAATACTAAAGGCCAACAAATATATGAAAAAATGCTCAATATCCTTAGTGTATTAGCCAGCTTTCTTATTGCTGGGAGTGAATATCTGACACCTAATAACTTAAGAGAGGAAATGTTTTTTTGGCTTATGGTTTCAGAGGACTTTGTCATTGATTAGCTGGCTCCAAGGCAGAAGCATCATGGCAGAAGATCATGGCTAAGTAAAGCTGCTCAGTTTTTGAAGGCCAGAAAGCAGTGCAAGGGAATAGCACCAGAGAGGAAGAGATTAGGGACCAGATGAAGATCCTGCAGTTATGCTTCTATGACCCACCCAGATATACCCAGAAGTATGCTTTACTAATTTCCTAGATGGCTCCCACACCAATCAAATTGACAGTTACGCTTAACTGTCAAAATTACCCTGGCATAATAAGGAAATGCAAATCAAAGCTATGGGATACCATAGCTTTTTTAAATGCACAGGTAAAAGAGCCCCATTGGAATGCAGGTGATGATGTGGAGAAAAGGGAACACTCATACAATATTTGTGTAAATGTAAGTTAGTTTAGCCATTATGGAAAACAGCATGCAGCTTCTTTAAGAAGTAAAAACAGGAGGCAGAACATGGTGTGCAAGGGGGAAGCAGAACTCACAAGCAGCTCCAAAATAGCCACCCAAACCAATGGGTATGAAGCTCCTTAGGAAAGAGGTGACCATAGGAGTTCACAGGATCACAATTTGAGCAACCAAGTGACAAGTTAAAATAAAGAAGTATTGGTATTTAGAAAGATAGGTAATGTAACAGTGATAATCCCAACAGTCCTAAATTGTTTGTCTTACTTGAACAGAGGTCAAGAAGTCTAGAAAAGATTTTTCATATCCCTCCTTATAGCAGTTAACATACAGCAACAGAAGTCTGAGGATATAATTATAAATATCCCCACAAAGGGGAATACTGGGCCTGTCGTGTGTGTGTGTGTGTGTGTGTGTGTGTGTGTGTTATTGCTTTTGCTTCTATGGTGTTCTACCTTGTTTTTCCACACATGCATTGTTTCATAAGGGCTTCTAGCTTTATGTTTCTGTTAGGTCATTAATTGGATTCAGTCTCCCTATCTCTCCTCTCAATTTCCATTAAAGCTACCTTGTGATCGCTTTTTTTTTTTTTTGCTTCTCATACCCTCTCATATCTCTCCTCTTCCCTTCTTTACTTGTATATAATTATCATTTATGCATTTTTTGTTTTTTATTTTCAATTTTTAGCTTAAAATAAAATAAATGTATTTTTACTCTGCCTTTGTTTTCCTAGGTTAGTGAAGTAACACTTAACTTCTTAACAAGTTTTAAATTGTATGTGGGTGCTTTCACACTGAGACACATCCACAGACTAGGGAACACCACATAGAGAAATCCTCTTTCTAAGAAGACTTCCACACAATAGTGGTACATATATATTGGTCTGATCTGCAAGCCTCAACAGAACAATCACAAGTGAAGAGAATACAATGCAACAAGTTGCGTCCAAAATTTTATAACTTTCCAAAACTTGATTCCATAGCTATTGAAGTGGACGAAGTTAAGACAAAGGGTTTAAAAAAATCATAGCTAAATTATCAATGAGATCAAAGATATGAATAAGCAGCTGAGTGCCTCAATTATTAAAATGACCAATGACCTCAATGAAAATACAAGTAAGCAGCTGAATGAATTAAGAAGACACAGGATATGAAATAACACTTCAGTAAAAAGAAAGATTTTGAAAAAAAGCCAAACAAATTCTGGAAATGAAAACCTCAATATTAGTCAAATAAAAACTGAACTGAAACTCTGAGCTGTCAGGTATCTGAAGAAAGAATATTAGGGCTTGAAGACAACATGGACATGCTAGAACATTTATTTAATAAATAAAGAAAAAAAGAGTAAGAATCAACAAATAGAATGTTCCAGAATTCTTGGACAACTCTAGAAGACAAAATTTAAGACTCATGTGCAGTGAGAAGGGCATATTTAGACCAATGGCAAAGAAAATCCATTCACTAAATTGTGACAAAATTCCCCAAATCTAAGGAATGAGATGAATATCCAGGTACTGCAGATATTTAGAAACCCAGATAGAAATGAACAGAAAACATATTCACAACATATCATAGTAAAATTGGCAAAGATTCAGAACAAAGAGAAAATATGCAAAACTGTTAGAGACAAATGCTAAATCACTTATAGTGCAAAATCCATCAGAGTAACATCAAATTTCTCAGTGGAATCTCTAAAGACCATAGGTCTTACAGTGAAGTATTTCAAGTTCTCAATTAAAATTATTGATAACTAAATTTATATCTGGCAATGCTCTTTCAAAATTGAAGAAATTAAAGAACTTCCAAGATAAGTAAAAAATAAAGAAATTCATTACTACAGAGCCAACCCTGCAAAAAAAATACTTAAGGGAATCCTAAACACAGATCAAGAAGCTAATCACAACAAGAGTAAAGGAAATGATAAATTTCGTTGGAAGAATAGATTAATGAATGAGAATCGTACATGAATCAATTACGAAAACAACAAAATAACATGGTTACTACCACATTTTCAATAATAACATTTAATATCAGTGGTCTTCGTTCTTCAATTAAAAGGCCCAGATTGGCAGTCTGGTTCAAAAAACAAACTCAACTACATGTTGGCAGCAAGAAAATCAGTGCACCTGTAAGTGTTGTACCCAGTGAGAGAGAACCAACCAGAGACCGATATTAAATCCACACAGGAGTTTATTACCGGCCGGGATCCGAGACGAACACTGGACTCGAGCCTCGACTGGGGGTTCACAAACATGTTTTATACACCGTTGAGGCCAACAGTTTCTAGGCTCCCCTATGGGATAGAACTAGTAAAGCAAGCAAAAGGTACAGAAGCGGAACGTCCTGCTGTTAGAACAGTTGTAAAACAATAGTTGATTAATTGTTGTTTCTAACAGACTCTTTAAGGGGAGGAGGTTTCTAAGCTTCCTCCTGAGTTCGTCTAAAGGTCAGGCAGGTGGGTCAAGCAGCAATATGGAGTCTGTCTTGCTAACTAGGGTCCTTCAGTAAGGACACAATTTCAAAGGATTGAAAACAGCACCTCAAGCAGGTGAAGCCTGAGAACAAGGAAAAACCTCACCAAGAAGAGCTAAGAATTATATATAATCTCAAGCATAAGAGCACCCAATTTCTTAAAATAAACATGACATGACATAAAGGAGTGATACATACCAAATGTAATCATAGTGGGTGCCTTTCCTATGTCACTCTCACAAACAGGTCAACCAGACAAAATATCAACAAATAAACATCAAAATTAAAGTGCAGCAAAGATCAAATGGACATAACCAACATCTATACATACTACCTTTCAACTACAAAGGAATAAATTCTTGTCATTAGCCTACCAAAATGTTCTCCAGACTAGACCATATTTTAGGGTATGAAGCAAGTATTAAGGAACACAAAAAATTGAAATAATCTCACAAAGTCTGTCAAATTATGATGGACTGAATCTAAAAACAGCAAAAGAAATTAGGAACTGGAAAAATACATGGATACTGAATAGTTCACTTTTGAAAAATATGCTTATATTTTATTTTTATGTTTGTGATACATAATAATTATAGTCACCTTGGGAATTGGTACATATGCATATTATATCTTGCTTATAGTTGCTGCCCTCTTCCTATGGTGCCTTGCCCCTTCCCCTGTGTGACATCATGCCAAGATGTCACACAGGGGAAGGGGCAAGGCACCATAGGAAGAGGGCAGCAACTATACATAATAGCTGCTGAGGTGGTGGGAGACCTATCAATTTTTACTTCCTATCTTCACATAGTTCAGGTCCCTTTCAGTTTCTGCAAAGTTTACCTCCTCATTTCCTCCCATATCTTTGTTATTTTATCCTTTTTTTAAACTAGCACCTCTGTCAATTTTGATGGTTAGTTTCACAGGATATATGTCTATGTTGATGATTGTTTTCTTTTAGGCCTTGAAAAAACTGTAATCCATGCTCACCATATCTTGCAGTATTGCACTGTGAAATCTTCTGGTATTCTGACAGGCTTGCCTTTATAGGTTTCTCCCTGTTTTTCTTTAACAGCTTTTGGTAGTCTCTTATTATGTTGGATTTCTGTAATTTTGATTATGATGTGTCATAGAGAGTTTTTTTTCTGATCATGGTTATTTGGGGGTTTTGTAAGCCTCATTTACCTGGAAATTATATTCTTTCCATAGATTTGGAAAAATTTTCTGCTATTTTTTCAGTGAAGAAATTTTTAATACTTTTTGAATACTTTTTTGATCTTTCTTTACTCAAATAGGCATTAGCCTGTTTTCTTAGTCATCTAGATATTATTGGATCCAGTTGCCTTAGTGTCTTGATTTTAGAGTATTGTTGAATACATGATCCACTACATAAATCTTGTCTTCAAGTTTTGAGTTCCTTATATTGGTCATACTTGTTACCATTCTTTCAATCAGATTTACCATATCCTGATTTCTGCCTGTTTTATTTTAATAATAATCTGATTCTTTTAATATATTAGGTCGGTCATCTTATTGTCTGTATTCTCTTTAAGTTCATTGAATATTTTATTAATTACATTCTTTAACTGTTTACTTAAATGCTCTTTAAGCTCACTAAACACCTTGTGGATATGCATATTGTTACTTCTTTGATTTCTTCAAAAATTTTAGCTATTTGGTTTGTGTGTTGTCCGTAGCTTCTAATTCAGTGCCTATGAAATCAATTTTTGAGGAATTAAGGGTTTTGCATGCATCTTATTATCATGTTTCTATTGAATTTGTGAATTTTAACTAAAGTACTAATTAATTTTTATAGTGTTTAATATATATAAACACAACACTTATATAAACCAAACAAAAGAAGAGAAAGAAAAGAAAAAAAGGAGAAAAAATCCCACACAGAGACACTCTGCGTAAGCACACAATGTTACTCTCACTAACCTGCCACTATTATCTGTTCATATCTCTCACAGGTTTCCCAACCATTTGGAGAATTTAGTGACTACTAGTGTTAGATAGGGGACGGCCTTACTGTGTAGACCTCAGCAGTGTCTCGGGCTCAGTGTCAGGGATCTTGTGTGGGCTCCTTGCTCAGCAGGCTTTAGAGGGTGGTAGAATGAATCTCACATGAGCTCCATGTTCTGTGACATACTAAAGACACCAGGTTACCTTGTGAGCACAAGTTTGGGAATGATTGGCATGGGAGTGAGAGTGTGTCCGTTCTGGTGTCTATTCTCCACCCACAGATCCTATTGCATGGCCATTGCATGCCTCTGACTGGTTCCAAGTCCCTATCCAAGACTGCATGGGGCTCATGGGTCCTAACTCAATTACTGTCCTCTGGTTGATTTTCTGTAGTGCACCTTCCCTTGCACCCTAATTTGAGGTGGGTATCTCTTGTATCTCTCTTGCTAGGCTGTCTCCAATGATCCTTTGTATTGTTCTTTTAGCCTTTATTTCATTAAATTTCACTCTGATCTTACTTAATTCTCCTTTTCTATTGTTTTTTTGCTTGGATTGTTCTTGTTTTATAGGACCTTGAGATGTATCATTAGATTACTTAGGAATGATTTGCTTTTCTAACACAGGCACTCATAGCTACAAAATTCCCTCTTAGAACTTCTGTCACTGTTTCCCACAGTTTCTGATATGTTGTGTTCTCATCACCACTTTACACTAGTAATTAAAAAAAATTTCCCCCTGATTTCTTCAATGACAGGCTGAGTGTTCAAAAGTGCACCACTCAAGAAGTCATGCTGCACATAGCCAGTCTAAGAGCTCTTGATCCTCGAACAGACTATAGTCCAGGTCTGGCAAGAACGCCATCTTGGGAGAGTGCCTAACCCCAAGCGGAAGATGCTGTGTATGATGGCAATAGCAGGACTGCTGCATGGGGCACACAGCAAGCAGCTGAGCTTCTCATGATCCAAGTTGGAAAATTGGGCCTGGTTAAGGTACCATTTAGGGGGAGTATATATCCCCCTTAGGAAGGAGACCAGGGGCTTTGGAAGCATCCAGAAAGGCAGCAGGAAGGCAGCCAAGAATCTGCCTGCAGTGCCCAGGTGAACAGCCACACAGATCTCAAGCCTATTGGATTCAGGCACTGCTTGGAGCTTAGAGCTGGTGATGAAGGCA
Organism: Heterocephalus glaber; assembly: GCF_053883595.1. NCBI lineage: Eukaryota > Metazoa > Chordata > Mammalia > Rodentia > Bathyergidae > Heterocephalus > Heterocephalus glaber. The sequence goes on from NW_028258308.1 coordinate 41,168,702, forward strand.
CCTTAGGAAGTTTTTGTCCTCCTGACGGGGGGAGGCCAAGTGAAAGAGCCTTCCCACAACATTCAGCATTTCTTCATGATAAAAAATCCTCAAAGAAAATCAGTTATAAAAGGATCTTTCCTCAAATTGATAAAAGATGTATAGAACACACAGCCAACATCCTATGAAATGGGGAAAACCAAAAAAAGTTCCTCTGAAATCAGGAATGAGACAAATATGTTTACTTTCAAACTCCTGTCCAATCTAGTACTAGAAACTTTGGTTAGAGCAATTAGAGAAGAAAATGAAAGGGATACAAATAAGAAAGAAATAAGTAGAATTATCTCTGTTTGTAGATGATATGGGTCTTTACATGCAGACCTCAAAAACTCCAGTGGAAGACTTTTAGATCTAAACATATTCAGCAAAGTTGCAGGATGAAAAATCTACTCATAAAAATCTATAGATTTCCTATTCACTGACAAGGAACTCATGGAAAAAGAAATCAGGATAACTGTTCCATTCACAATAGCTTGAAAAAATATCTAGGATTCTACCTAATCAAGAAGGTGAGCAAGCTCTGTAATGAAAATTAAAAACATCGAAGAAGGAATTAAAGAAGACATTAGAAATGGAAAGATTTTACTCGTTCATGGGTGGACAGAATCAATATTGTTAAAATGCCCATATTTCCATAAGTGATGTACAGATTCGATGTGATCCCTATTGAAATACCGAAAACATTCTTCACAGAACTAGAAAAAACTCTCCTAAAATTCATATAGAAGTCCAAAACAACAAAAGGTATAATAGATAATGTAAAATAGGAAGAAAAGGTCCAAAGAGGAAGGGGAAGAGGAGGAGTAGGGGAAAGGAAAGAAGGGAAAGGAATAAATATGAGAAAAGGAAAACATGGAAACAAAGTCTTTGTAAATAGGAGGGGTGGAGGGGTTGAAGGGAGGGCAGGGGAATGGGAAAAAAACCCCAATATATATTATGTAAATGTACAAATTCCCAATAATGAATGTCAACATATTGTATACCTAAAATGTACCAATAAAATTAATGAATTAAAAAAAAGAAGTCCAAAACACACAGAAGTAAAAAGAGCAATGCTGGAAACATCATTATACCCAATTTCAAGTTATACTACAAAGCCATAGTAAAAAGAATAACATGATATTGGCACATAAACAGACACATAGACCAATGGAATGGAATAGAAAATACAAAAACAAACTCACGCACTGTCTTAATTACTTTCTTGCCACAGAGATACAATACCTGACACCCACAACCCAACAATTTCCTATCAAATTCAACTTACAGCATTCTAGGGCTGCTTCTTCAGCCAATATCTCTAAATCTTTCCAAAGTTCTCCCACAAGCCAATTCCAAAGGCTTCTGAACCACATGGTCAGGTAGCATCACAGCAGTGACCACACTTCTCTTGTACAAAAATCTGTCTTAGTTACTTTCTCACTGTGGGACACAATACCCAAGACCCACACATTAAATGAGGAAGTTTATTTTGTCTCCCAGTTTGTAAGGGTTTCAGTCCACAATAGGCTGGCTTCAAGGCAGGGCAGAAAGGTAGAGGGGCATGACAGAGGAGAAACAGTCCATGGCATGGCAGGCAGGAGAGAGAGAAACAGAGGGAGAGAGAGGAACAGAGGGAGAGAGACACATTAAAACAGAGAGAGAGAGAGAGAGAGATCAAGGGCTCCATGCCCAGTGATCCACCTCTTCCAACCAGTCATCACCTCCCAAATCACTTATCAGTGGACTAATCCACTGATGAAATCACATCTTTATGATCCAGTCACCTCCCGGAAGCCCCACCTATAAGCACGTGAGGCTTTGGGGAACATTTTTAGATATAACCTGTAATATACACCTACAGCCATCTGATTTTTGACAAAAAGGGGTGCAAACATGTTGGAGAAAATATAACCTCTTTAATAACTGGTGCTGGAAAAACTGGATACCCACATGCAAAGATTGAAACTAAATCCCTATCTCTCACCCTGTACTAAAAATTAAAATGGACCAAAGACCTATATATAAGACCAGAAATTTAGCTAGGTGTGTTGGCACACAACTGTAACCCCAGCACTTGGGAGGCTGAGGTGGGAGGATCAGCACAAGTTTGTGGTCAGCTTGGGCTACATAGTGAGTTCAAGGCCAGCCTGGACTACATAGCAAAGTCCCATCTCAAAAGAAAAAAAAAGACCAGAAACTTGAAACTCTTGAAAGAAAATATAAGGGAAACACTTGAAGACATGCACAAGCAAAGACTTCTTGAATATGACCCAAATAGCACAATAAATAATATCAAGCATTGCCACGGGCCAAGCCTGAAGATGGCCCTTTGGCTCCTCCCTACTCCCTTTCTTTTCCATAGACTAGATAGTCAAACAGCCTGTTTGACTAAGGTTATAGACCCTGGGCAGCACAGCCCCAGGAGACAAACATTATGTATCCTTCTTCCTTGTTTCCTTTCTGTTCATGCCCCAATCATGAGACAATCATGCTACGCTCAGGCTAGGCCACATAGCACTATTTACCTCACCTTATCTTCCTATTTGTCTTACATTATAAATAAAGAAGGCACTGGACTCCAGGCAGCCATTAGCTCCTGACAGGCTATGGCTCCACCTGGTCCCAGCTTTCAAGCATAATCTTGGTGTTTTCATTTTTCTTCATCTCCTACCACTCTCCCCAGCTTCAGACTGTACCCCGTGTGGGTCATGGGAAAGAATAAGCAAATGAGACTACAACAAATTAAGTATCTGCATAGCTAAGGAAACAGTCAACACAGTGAAGAAACAATCTACAGAATAGGATTAAATCTTTCCTAGTTACTCTTCTGATAAAATATTAATACCTAGAATATATAAGGAACTCAAAAGAAATTAACTCCAAAAAATCAAATGTAAGCCAATCAGAAAATGGACAAATAAACTGAATTAATTATAAATGGACAGTAAGTACATGAAAAACTATTCAACATTCTTAACCATCAGGGAAGTAGAAATCAAAATGACATTGAGATATCATCTCATCTTAGGCAGAATATCTGTCCATCAACAATACAAACAACAATGAATGCTGTCAAGGATATGGGGAAAAGGGACCCCCATACTCTGCTGAAGGGAACAATAATTAGTACAACAACTGTGAAAATCAGTATGGATGTTCCTCAAAAAACTAAAAAGAGAAAGATCATTTGATCTAGCTGTACCTGGGTATATTCTCAAAAGAATTAAAAACAGCACACTATGGTTATATATGTATACCCATGTCTATAGCAGCACAATTCAGAATAGCTAAGCTGTGGAAATAGCCTACATGCCCAGCAGCAGATGGGTATTACTCAGCCATAAAAAAGAACAAAACATGTCATTTGTTAGGTAAATGCATGGGATTGGAGATCATCAGGTTAAGCAAAACAAGCCAGTCTCCAAAAGTGAATTATTGCATGTTTTTATATGATCAATCAAAAATACATACATGCATACATACATACACACATACATACATACACAGAGATGCTAGGAAACTGGAAGGTTGACTTTCAGAGATGGGGAAAGAGATTGGGGAGGAGGGGTAAAAAGATGGGAATTGGGAATTAAAATACAATGGACCCTCAAGTTACAACTGGCCTGACATATGAACAACTTGGGTTAATAAGGTTAATGGAAGATTCATCTGCCTCTTGTATATAGCATGTACCCAGGTAAACATTCGGGTAACAGCTGTATCGACTTACAACCACCTTGAGTTACAACCAGCCCTCAGGAATCCATTGAGTTCATAAGTTAAGGGTCTACTGTGATCAAAATATGTCATATGCATGTACCAATATACCAAAGCATAAATCATTATTCTTTATTACTAATGTGCACTAATAAAAATAGAAAAGAAGAGCTAAAAGTAGACTACCATATTGTCCCACTATCCCACTTCTGGATGCCTATCCAAAAGAAATGAAATCAGCATCCCAAAGATATACATGCATATTACTGAGGCAGTATTTATAATAGCTGTGATATGGAATCAGCCAATGGGCCAATCAATAGATAAGAGAGAATAATTGGTATATATAGGTATATATATATATATACACACACACACACACACACACACATATATATATATACATACATACATACAGTGGAGTAATATTCAACAATAAATAAAAATTTATTTCATTTGTAGGAAAATATATGCAATAGACTTAGGCAAGCACCACATGATCTTTAATATGAAGAAACTGAGAAAAGTCTATCTGAATATAGGCGTGATTGCTACAAGTGGGAAAGGTTGTGGAGGTAGGTGGATAAAAGGCAGCTGGATTTGATCAGTACATACTCTAATCATGTTTGGAAATATAACATTGAACCCACTAATATCCACAATTAACATATATTCATCAAATATAAAATAATAAAATTTAAAATTTTATTATTAAGAAATTAATGTTTGCATGCCAAGTAATTTTTGATGAGTGAGAAACTGCCAATGTCATTTTCTTAATTGTTTTCCTGGTTGTGTTTTAGTACCTTTCTTTCTTTAATTCTTTAGCTCATTTGTTCCAAGACATCACAGTAAGTGCTATAGTTGGATGGGGAATGTTCCCCAAACTCCTGTGTGTGAAAAGCCTGGTCCCCAGAGTGGCACTACTGGGAGGTGGTGGAACCTTCAAGAAGTGGGTCCTGGAGGGAGATTTCTGGCTAGTGGGGGCTGCCCTTGAAGAGGACCATGGGGACCCAGCACCTTTTTCTTCTCTCCCATGTTACATGTTGACTATGAGGTGAGCAGCTTTGCTCCAATACATGTTCCTGCAATACTGTGCTCCCTCATAAAAGGCCCCAGAACAACAGGACCAAACAAAGATGGACCAGACTCCTAAAACTGTGAGTGAAAATAAGTTCTTTCTTTTTATAAGGTGACTAGCTCAGGAATTTGTTGTGGTGATGTGAAGCTAGAACAGTAAGTTATTAATATATCTAGTTGGTTTCCAATGAAATTGAAATCTAGAAACATTTGGCTTATGGGTATGAACCTCAACCATTCTTTCAAGAATATGATTTTAAGTATAAAATATGTTAATATAACAAATATGGCATACTCCTTCATGAGCTTTTGTCAAATAAATTTAATAATCTTTAGTACTGCCTATTATATATGTGTTGTAGATATGAAAGAGTTGGATATTTTTCCCTTTCAATAATCAGGTGACATTTAAAATCAGTTGCAAACATGCCCATGCCATTCTTGGAACACCCAGAGTGTGCTATAAAGCTATTGCCTTGTAAAAATAATTTATACTTATGTGAAAAGTCTGCTGTGTAAACAAATGTTCGTGGAACCATAATTAAAATTAACAGGAGACCTTTTAAAATATTCACCTTTGTATTAGACTTAAAGTGCATATAAAACTTCGGATGAAACTATAATCTAGAGCTGCACTGTCAAAATAGTGGCCACTAGACACAAAAGGCTACTTGAATTTAAATTTAATACAGTAAAATACAATGAAATTTTGCCTGCTTAGTTGGAGTACTCATATAGGAGATGCTTAGTAGCCACCACATTGTAGATGTAGGCCATTTCTATGAGAGCAAAGAGCTCTCCCAGAACACTCGGATCTGGAGAGACTGACCTCTTTGATACCAAAACCCATCATCGATGCTTCCTCCAGGCGACGAAGGTGTTGGGTCACAGGATGGAGGAGTATAGCCAACATCACAATGGCAATTATGGAAATTATTGCAAACCTAAAACCCAAACCAAATAAAATAAAAGCACTTTATATTCAATGCAAAGTTTAAATATATTTTTGTGAGTGTTAATGTCAATTACTAGTACATTAAAGTGGATAACATTTCTGATACAATTTAAATGTCTTATGTCAGAGAGGCATATAAATTCTACACCATAAATGGTGACAGTTAAAAATGTTTATGAACTGGGGTAGATTTAAAAAAAAGCAGAGATGAGATATCAATTGTGTATAAAATGAAAAAAGCAACAAAAACAGGGATAAAGCTTTTGCATAATCAGATACATATGTGCATATAAATAAAAACTTACATATAAAACCAGAAAATATTTTAAAATATGATTGGTGGATGAAGTGAAAGAAATGTCAATAGGAGAATTAAAAAAATTGAGAAAATGGTCATGTAAAAGTTACATAAAAATGTCAAGTATTGAAAAGGAAGAAACAGAAAAGAAGCTATACAGGACATGTATATTATTTAGGGGAAACACGTTGATGCCAGACATGCAGTCAGATAACTTTTTTTCTGATTTATATATAAAATATGAAACATCTTTATAGTAGAAGACAGCAGCCACAATGTTAAAGGCAAATTCATGATCAGAAAAAAATACAATTTATAAAATTTCTATGGCATAATAGCTAATTTCACAATGGATGGACAAGTAGAAGTGTGATAAATATAACTATACATAATTGAGAATTGCATCATTACTTATCAAATAAATGGAAATTATTGGTGAATTTAGCATATTACAAGAGATGACAGGCTGATTAACCAGTCTTGCCAGAATATGAGGAAATGTACATTTTTCAGTTATGATGGGTAGGAATAAAGACTGCCATAATACTTTTTTTGTTGTTGTTCATTAATTTTATTGGTACATTTTAGGTACGCAATATTCTGACATTCACTATTGGGAACCTTTACATAATATATCTTGGTTCTTATTTTTTTCCCATTTCCCTGCACTCTCTACAACCTCTCCACCCCTTCCTATTTACAAAGACTTTCTTTACATTTTTTCCTTTTCTCATATTTATTCCTTTCCCTTCTTTCCTTTCCCTACCTTCTCAGTTCCCCTTCCCCTTTGGACATTTTCTTCCTATTTCATATTATCTATTATATATTTTGATCCTTATTTATGCTTTCAGTTTCTCACACCAGAGAAACTATTCAATATTTACACACGTATGTCCTATTTATTTCACTTAAGAGTATGGACTCAATATGCATACATTTAGGTATAAATGTCTGTAGTTTCTCATTTTTTTTTTTTTTTGTACTGGCGATCGAACTCGGGACCTTGCCCTTACAAGGCAGGCGCCACTGAACTAAATCCCCGGCCCCTAGTTTCTCATTCTTAATGGCTGAGTAATACTCAATTTTATAAAAAATCCCACATTTTCTTTATCCAGTCTCCAGTTGATGGGCAATTAGGGTGTTTCCAAGCTTTAGCTATTACAAACTGTGCCACTATGAACATGGGTGCACATATATCACTGTGGTATGATCCTTTTAATTTTTTCAGGAAGATACCCAACAAGTGAATAGCTGGGTCAAAGGGAAACCTCTAATCCTTGTTTTTTGAGGTATCTCCATATTGATTTTAACAGTGGTCGCACCAGTCTACACTCCTACCAACAGGGAAGAAGGGTTCCTTTTTCCCAACAGCCCCGTCAGCATTTGTTATTGGTTGATTTCTTCTTGATAGTAGCTATTCTTTCTGGAGTGAGGTGGAATCTCAGTGCTGTTTTCATTTGCATCTCTTGAATGACCAGTGGTGTTGAACATTTTTTCATGTTTATTTGTTATTTCTACTTCTTTGTCTGAGAAATGACTGTTCATTTCAGATGCCCATGTTTGGATTGGGTCTTTAAATTTGGGAGGTCTGATTTTTTTAAAGTTCTTTATATATTCTAGATAGTAGACCTTTGAGGAGCAGCTGGTAAAAATATTTTCCCACATTGTGGGTTGTCCCTTCACACTCTTGGTGGATTCTCTTGCTGTGCAGAAGCTTTTTAATAAGAAGAGTTCATATCTGTTGACTTTTTGTGCTAGTTCACTTGTGACTGTGGTTTTGTTCATGAAATCTGTTCCTACACCAATGTCTTCAAGAGATTTAACTAACCTCTCTTCCAGCTGATTTAGTATTGCTATTCTAAAATTTAGATCTTTAATCCATTTCAATTTTAGTTTAGTGCATAGTGAAAGATATAGGTCTAGTTTTAATCTTTGGCAAATTGAAACTCAATTTGTCCAGCATCATTTACTAAAGAGGCTATCTTTTTGCCAGTGAGGGTGTTTGGCACCTTTGTGGAACATGAGGTGGCTGAGTGTGTCTGGAGTTGTATCTGCATCTTCTAATCTATTCCACTGGTTCTCAGGTCTGTTTTTTTTGGCAGCACCATGGTGTTTTTATCGTAGTGCCTTTGTACTATTGTTTCAGGTTGGGGATTGTGATTCCCCCTGTCATGACTTTGTTGCCTAGAACTGCTTTTGCAATTCTAGGTCTCTTCTGGTTCCAAATGAATTTTTGGATTGTTTTCTCTAGTTCTTTGAAATATACTGTTGGGATTTAAATCGGTATTACATTGAATCTATATAATAATTTTGGAAGTATGGCCATTTTCACTATATTGGTTCTTCCTACACAGAAACAGGGGATGTCTTTCCATTTTCTTATATCCTCTTCACTCTTTTTTCAGAATACTGTAGTTTTCAAAATAGAGGTCTTTCACTTTCTTTGTTAGATTAATTCCTAGATGTTTCATTCTTTTGGATGCTATTGTGAAAAGAATTGCTTCTCGAGAGGCCTAATCACCCCGCTGCAGACAGGCAGGTCTGCCCATGCCCTACCGAGGTCCTGAGTCGCACAGAACATGCCGAATCAACCCGCTGCAGACAGGCAGGTCTGTGCACGCCCTACTGAGGTCCTGAGTCACGCGGAAGACACCGAATCACCCCGCGGGAGACAGGCAGCCACCTGATTACACATTACAAAGACGCAGAGGACACCAGACCACCAGACCAAGGTACTGAGTCCCACTGTTCCCAGCCCAGAGGTAGGGGCTTCTGAGCCATCCTCCCACTGCTCCTGGTCCAGAGGAAGGGGCTTCCTGGTCACCATCCCTCCCGCGGCACCCAGCCCAGAGGAAAGGGCTTTTGGGCCACCTTCTGTCCCGCTGCTCCTGGCCCAGAAGAAGGGGCTTCCGGGCCACCATCCTTCCCACCACTCCTGGCCCAGAGGGAGGGGCTTCTGAGCCACCATCCCACTGCTCCTGGTCCAGAGGAAGGGGTTTCCTAGCCACCATCCCTCCGGCTGCTCCCAGTCCACAGGAAAGGGCTTTTGGGTCACCATGACTACCGCTGCTCCTGGCCCCTGTGCCACCTCATCCAGCTCAGAGGAGGTAATCTGTGCAGGCGCTAACAGCCTCCCGCCCCAGTCGAAATGAGAAAACACATAAATAAGTCTCAAAGCCAGACTTCCAGATCACCTACAGCAACCCCAAAGGGAAATAAAATGGAATACTCTGATACTCAACCACCTAGACCCACTGAACTGGCAACAAAAGGGGATCTGGAAAAAATGAAATCAGAAATAATTTCTCAGATAACAGGAGAAATTGTGCCCCTAGTGCAAGACATGATTAATAAATCAAGAGAGGAGCTCAGGAACATGATGGAATCCCAACATAAGAAACAAATGGAATCCATAAAACAGATGCAAATAGATTTCCAGGACATGAAAAACTCCATTGAAAGTCTACACAGCAGAATGAGCCAATGTGAGGACAGAATTTCAGATATAGAAGGTAAGATTGAATTAGTGAAAGGAAAAGAAAAATTGCTTCAAAATTAAAAGGGAACATGAAAAATCAATCCAGCAGCTGCTAGATGATGCAAAAAAGAATAACATAAGACTGACTGGAGTCAATGAAGAAACAGGAGAGTGCAGATGACATAAAAAAACTCTTCACAGAAATAATGGCAGAAAACTTCCCAAGCAGGGGAAAAGAGCTTGACATACAGATAAGTGAGGCATATAGGACTCCAAATAGCCTTGATCAAAAAGAAACCTACACATAGGCATATAATTGTTAAGATTCCAGAAACACAACAGAAGAACAAAGTTCTCCAAGCAGTCAGAGAAAAGAAACAAATCACATACAAAGGAAAGCCCATCAGAATCACAGCAGACTTCTCAACACAAACCATCCAGGCAAGAAGAGCTTGGAGTGACATATTCCAAGCCCTAAAAGAAAACAGCCTCCAACCCAGATTGATGTACCCTGCAAAACTATCTTTCAAAATGGATGGAGAAATAAGATACTTTCATGACAAAGAGCACCTTAGGAACTTCGTGAATACCAAACCAGCACTCCAAAGAATTTGACACAATATCCTAGGAACAGACATTGACGATCACAACCCCAGGAAGCAAAGCAGAATGAACCCATCAGGCATGACAAGAAATTAAATGTAAAGGGGGAGAACCCAACCAAAAGAAAAAGTCACGGCAATGACAAGTCAATACGTTTCAGTTATAACCATCAACGTTAATGGTCTCAATTCACCAATCAAAAGAAATAGACTGGCAGAATGGGTCAGGAAGCAAAATCCAACAATATGCTGCACACAAGAAACACACTTAATTCAAAAGGAAACTCATAGACTGAAAGTTAAAGGGTGGAAAACAATACTCCATGTGACAGGAACCCAAAAGAAAGCAGGAGTAGCTATCCTCTTGGCAGATCAAGTAGATTTCAAACCAACACTGATTAAGAGAGATGAAGAAGGATACTACATCCTTGTAAAGGGAACAATCCAAGAGGAAGAGATGACAATCATAAATATCTATGCACCAAACACTAGTGCACCCAACTATATAAAACAAATACTAACAGACATGAAAAGTCATATATGCACTAATACAATTGTAGTGGGGGACCTCAACACCCCAATGTCACAAATAGATCAACGAGACAAAAAATAAGTAATGAAATACTAGAACTCAATTGAACTCTTGAACAAATGAATTTAACAGATGTTTACAGAGTCTTCCACCCCACAAAATCAGAATACACATTCTTCTCAGCTGTACATGGGTCATTCTCCAAAACAGACCACATACTCACACATAGAACATGTTTAAGTAAGTGCAAAGGAATTGAAGTTATCCTCTGTATATTATCAGACCATAGTGCAATGAAATTGGAGATCCATAGCAAAAGAAACTCAAAAAATTTCATAAACAGGTGGAAATTGAACAACACACTTCTGAAAAACCAATGGGTCACAGAGGAAATTAAAGAAGAAATCAGACAGTTCCTTCACTTAAATGACAATGACAATACAACATATCAGAATCTATGGGACACAATGAAAGCAGTCTTATGAGGGAAATTCAGAGCAGTGAATATGCATATTAGGAAAACAGAACAAGCCCAATTAAACAACCTGATGCTGCACCTCAAGCTTCTAGAAAAAGAAGAGCAGGACAACCCCAGAGCTCATACAAGGGAGGAAATTATAAAGATCAGAGGAGAAATCAATGCAATGGAGACTAAGAGAATAATACAAAAAATCAATGAAGCCAAGAGCTGGTTCTTTGAAAGAATCAACAAAATTGACAAACCTTTAGCCAACCTTATCAGAAAAAGGAAAGAAAAGGCCCAAATCCATGCAATTAGGAATGAAAAGGGTGAAATTACAACAGACCCAGCAGAAATCCACAAGATCATCAATACCTACTTCCAGAAACTATACGCCAATAAGATGGACAACACAGAAGAAATGGACAGATTCCTAGATACATATGAATTACCAAAGTTGAACGAAGAAGACCTAAAAATTCTGAACAACCCAATATCAACCAATGAAATTGAAAATGTAATTAAAAACTTATCAACTGAGAAAAGCCTGGGCCCTGATGGCTTCACTGCTGAATTCTACAAGACATTTAGAGAGGAAGCTCTGCCACTATTGTTAAAACTCTTCAATGAAATGGAAAGGGAAGCAATACTCCCAAATTCATTCCTGGAAGCAAGCATCACCTTGATCCCCAAAGCAGAGAAGGACCCAACTGAAAAAGAGAACTACAGACCAATCTCACTAATGAACATAGATGCAAAAATCCTTAATACGATAATGGCAAACAGAATGCAGAAGATTATCAAGAAGATCATACACCCTGATCAAGTGGGATTCATCCCAGGGATGCAGGGATAGTTCAATATACGAAAATCAATCAATGTAATACACTATATCAATAGAGCCAATGACAAAAACCATATGATTATCTCCATAGACGCAGAAAAATTATTTGACAAAATCCAACATGCATTCATGATAAAAACCCTACAAACAATTGGAATAGATGGTCTCTACCTCAAACTGATAGAAGCCATCTATGAAAAACCAACAGCCAATATCATACTAAATAGTCAAAAACTGAAATCCTTCACACCCAAATCAGGAACAAGACAAGGATGTCCACTATCACCACTCTTGTTCAATGTAGTTCTGGAAACATTAGCCATGGCAATTAGACAAGAGAAAGTAATAAAAGGAATAAAGATAGGAAATGAAGAAGTCAAATTGTCATTATTTGCAGATGACATGATACTCTATATAGAAGACCCCAAGAACTCCATCAAAAGTCTTCTACACTTAATAACCAAATTCAGTCAAGTAGCTGGTTACAAGGTCAACACACAAAAATCAATAGTTTTCCTCTACATGAATGACAGACTTACTGAGAGAGAAGTAGGGTAAATAATTCCTTTCACAATAGCATCCAAAAAACTGAAATACCTAGGAATCTTCCTAATGAAAGAAATCAAAGACCTCTTCTCTGAAAACTATGGCACTCTGAAAAGAGAGATTGAAGATGATATTAGAAAATGGACAGACATCCCCTGCTCCTGGGTAGGAAGGATTAATATAGTGAAAATGGCCTTACTTCCAAAACTGCTATATAGATTTAATGCAATTCCAATTGAGATCCCAGCAGCATACTTCATAGACCTTGAGAAAAAAATCCAAAAAGTCATTTGGAGCAAGAAGAGACCCAGAATAGCAAAAGCAATTCTAGGTAACAGAGACATGGCAGGGGGTATCACAATCCCCAACCTGCAACTATACTACAAAGCTACTATGATAAAAACAGCATGGTACTGGCAAAGAAACAGACTTGAGGACCAGTGGAACAGATTAGAAGATGCAGAAACAATGGCAGACACACTCAGCCATCTCATCTTCGACAAAGGAGCCAAACACCCTCACTGGAGGAAAGATAGCCTCTTTAATAAATGGTGCTGGGAAAATTGGGCTTCAACTTGCCAAAGATTAAAACTAGACCTATATCTCTCACTATGCACTAAACTAAAATAAAAATTGATTAAAGATCTAAATATTAAAATAGAAACTCTGAACCAGTTGGAATAGAGGTTAGGTAGAACCCTTGAAGACATCGGTGTAGGAAAATATTTTATGAACAGAACCTCAGTTGCCCACAAACTAGCACAAACAATCAACAAATGGGATCTCTTCTTATTGAAAAGCTTCTGCACAGCAAGAGAAACCACCAGCAGTGTGAAGAGACAACCCACAATGTGGGAAAAAATCTTCACCTGCTCTTCCTCAAACAAAGGTCTACTATCTCGAATCTATAAAGAACTTAAAAAGATCAGACCTTCCAAATTTAAAGACCCAATCCAAAAATGGGCATCTGAAATGAACAGACATTCCTCAGACAAAGAAGTAGAAATAGCAAATAAACATATGAAAAAATGTTCAACATCACTGATCATTCGAGAGACGCAAATGAAAACAATGCTGAGATTCCACTTCACTCCAGAAAGAATGGATGCTATCATGAAATCAACCAATAACAAATGCTGGCCGGGCTGTGGGGAAAGAGGTACCCTGCTCCACTGCTGGTGGGAGTGTAGACTGGTGCAACCACTGTGGAAATTAGTATAGAGATACCTTAAAGAACTAGGACTGGAAGTCCCATTTGACCCCGCTATTCCACTGCTGAGGATCTTCCCCAAAGAATTAAAAGAATCATACCACAGTGATATATGTGCTCCCATGTTCATAGCAGCACAGTGTGTAATAGCTAAAACTTGGAAACAGCCCAAATGCCCATCAACTGGTGACTGGATAAAGAAAATGTGGTTTTTTAAATAAAATGGAGTACTACTCAGCCATAAAAAATGAGAAATTAGAGACATTTATAGCTAAGTGGATACACATTGAGGCAATACTCTTAAGTGAAATAAATAGGACACACATGTGTAAATACCAAATAGTTTCTCTGGTGTGAGAAACTGAAAGTGTAAATAAGGACTAAATGTATAATAGGTAATGTGAAATAGGAAGAAAAGGGCAAAGGGGAAGGAAGTGGGGGGGATAGGGGAAAGGATAGAAGGGAATGGGATTAATATGAGAAAATGGAAAAATAGGAACAAAATCTTCATAAATGGGGAGGACTGGAGGGGTTGAAGGGAGGGCTGGGCAAGGGTGAAAAATAAGAACCAAGAGAGATTATGTAAAGATGCAAATTTCCAATGATGAATGTCATTATATTGTATACCTAAAATGTACCAATAATTAGAATGAATAATCGATTATGTAAAATAGGAAGAAAAGGTCCAAAGGGGTAGGGGTAGTGGGAGGGGCAGGGGAAAGGAAAGAAGGGAAAGAAAAAAATGATGAGAAATGGAAAAAATGGAAATAAAGTCTTTGTAAATAGGGAAGGGTGGAGGGGGTGAAGGCAGGGCTAGGAATGGGGAAAAAATGAGAACCAAGATGCATTATGTAAAGGTAGAATTCCCAATGAGAAATGTCATTGTGTTGTATACCTACAATGTACCAATAAAAGAATTTAATACAAAAAAAAGAGAATTGCTTCTCCAATTTTTCTCTCAATGAGTCTGTCATTTGTATACAAGAAGGCTTTTGATTTTTGAGTATTGATCTTTTATCCAACTACTCTACTGAATCTGTCATTTAAGTCTGGAAGTCTTTTGGTAGAGTTTTTTTGTCTTCTATGTAGAGTATCATATTATTAGCAAATAATGACAGTTTAACTTCTTCCTATCCTATCTTTATTCCTTTTATTTCTTTCTCTAGTCCAATTGCTGTGGCTAATGTTTCCAAAACTATAGTGAACAGGTGTAGTGATAGTGAACCTCCTTGTCTTGTTTCTGGTTTTAGTGTGAAGGCTTTCAGTTTTTGACCATTTAGTATGATGTTGGCTGTTGGCTTTCATTGATAGCCTTTATGAAGTTGAGATAAAGACCTTCTATGCCAATTTTCTGCAGGTTTTCTATCATGCATAGGTGTTGAATTTTATCAAATGCTTTTTCTTCATCTATTGAGAAGATCACATGTTTTTTGTCCTTGACTCTGTTAATATATATATTACATTTATTGATTTACTTATGTTGAACCATCCTTGCATCCCTGGGATAAATCTGACTTGGTCAGGGTGTATGATCTTCTTGATGACCCTCTGTATTCTGTTTGCCAGTATCTCTCCCCCTGCCATTATGTTTATTGGTACATTTCAGGTATACAATACAGTTACATTCATCATTGGGATCTTGTACCATTACATGAGTCTCTTGGTTCTTATTTTTTTCCCCTTCCTTTGCCCTCCCTTCACCCCCTCCACCCTTCCCTATTTGCAAAGACTTTGTTTCCATTTTTTTCCTCTTATCATATTTTTTCTTTTCCCTTCTTTCCTTTCCCCTACACCTCCCACTCATTTCCCCTGCTCCTTTAGACCTTTCCTTCCTATTACACAATATCAATTAGACATTTTTAAAATTAAACTATCAAGACCTAGAAGACATTACCACAGATTTTACAGAATTTAAAAGGATATAGAAAGCATATTACAAAAATCTTTTTGAAATAATTTTGACAACTTCTAAGAAGTACCTTGGAAGACAAATTAATGAAACTAACTCTGGAGGAAATATAAAATTTGAATAGCACCTATTAAAGAAAGTATATTCCTAGCTTGGAAACCTACCTAGAGGACAACAACAGGCTCATATACATTTTAACTGATAAATTATATCAAACATTTAAAGCAGAGAAAAAAAGGAACACTTCTCCCCTCATTTTAGGAAATCAACATTGTGCTAATCCTAAAACTGGATAAAGATAATAGAAGAAAAAAGTATGAACATAGGTAGAAATTTGTTTAACAAAACAAACTATTAGAAGTCATATCTGGCAGTATGTAGAAAGTGGTTTTATTGTAGGGATGACAGTGTTGGTTCAGCATTGGAAGATCCACCCCCAAAAGTCATCATTTTAACAGAGGAAAGGAAAAAGCCATATGATCCTGTCACTAGTTGGAGAAAAAGTATTGGACTAAATTCTACAGCTATTCATGGTAAAAGCTATCAGGAGACTAGAGGTAGAACAGAACCTTCTCAACACATAAGACATGTACTCCATACTTTCAGCAAAAACACCTTATATGAATGGAGAAGATACAATGCTTTCTCCCTAAGGTGGGGAACAAGGGCAGATATGCCTACTCTTCATTTGTCCATTAAACTTTGAAACACAGGCCTAAACCAAAATAATCTGGCAATAAAATGACACAATTAGGACAGGATTGGCAAGGTAGAAGCAAAATCTTTATATGTAGATGAAATGATCATCTACAGAGAAAATACTAAGAAATCTCTAGGAGCCCTGAGAACTTATATTTGAATGTAGCAAGATTAGAAAACACAAGGTATATATAAAAATTTAGGTCTATGTATACTTGCTATAAATGAAGAATTGGATATTGAAATTTAAAAGTTATGTAGGAGTACAAAGGACCTGGAAAAGAAAAAAGAGAAAAGAAAAAAAAAAGTGTTGGAAGACAGTACCTAATTTTAAGACTTCTTCTAAAGCTACAGTAATCAAGGCAGTGTTGGTGTAAGGAAAAACATATAGATCATTGGAATAAAACAGAGAATCTAGAAATAGAACCACACATATATGGTCCATTGAGTTATGAAAGATTATTTAACATTAGCATTTTATAGAATATAAACTCAATTCAGAAGCTGAGAAAAAGATAGCATTTTCAGAAAATCCACTAGAATACCTGGTATCCATATATAAAACATTAACCTCAACCCCTTATTTCCATACATGAAAATAACTTGAAGGGATCTATGAACCTAAATATTAAAGCCTTAAAGTATAAAACTTTAAGAAGAGAGTATAAGGGAAAATATTTATGAATTTAGGGTAGGCAAGAACTACCTAGGATACAAAAACCATGATGTATAAAAGAAAAAAATTGATAAATGAGATTCCATTAAAATTTAGAAGTTTAAATGACATCATTAAAATGAAAAGTAGTCCTTAAACAGACCATATTTACAATGCATATAACCTATGACCAGAATATGTAAAGAACCCTTACAGCTCATTAATAGACAACCCAATTAAAAAGTAGACATAAGAAGATGATAAATAGCCAGTACAGCACAAGGAAAGGCGTGCAATTCTAGAATCAGAAAAATACTAATCAGTACAATGACAAGATTGAGTTATGCACTCATTAGGGAGATGAAGTTAAAAGTTTTAAAAGCCTTATCATGACTTTTTCTTTTTGTTGGATTCTCCCCCTTTGCATTTAATTTGTCATGCTCAGTGGATTCATTTTGCTGGATTTCCTGGGGTTGTCATCCTCATTGTCTTTTCCTAGGGTATTGTCTAAAATATTTTGGAGTGCCGGTTTGGTATTCATGAAGTTCCTGAGGTGCTCTTTATCTTGAAAGTATCTTATTTCTCCATCAATTTTGAAAGATAGTTTTGCAGGGTACATCAATCTGGGTTGGAGGCTGTTTTCCTTTAGAGCTTGAAATACATCACTCCAAGCTCTTCTTGCCTTGAGGGTTTGCATTGAGAAGTCTGCTGTGATTCTGATGGGCTTTCTTTTGTATGTGATTTGTTTCTTTTCTCTCACTGCTTGTAGAATTTTATTCTTCTGTTGGATTTCTGGAATCCTAACTATTATATGCCTATGTGTAGATTTTTTTTGATCAAGGCTATTTGGAGTCCTATATGCCTCACTTATCTGTATGTTAAGTTCTTCTCCCCTCCTTCGGAAGTTTTCTGCTATCACTTCTGTGAACAGTTTTTTTATGTCATCTGCACTCTCTCCTCTTTCTTCATTGACTCCAATCAGTCTTATGTTATTCTTCTTTGCATCGTCTAGCAGCTGCTGGATTGATTTCTCATATTCCCTTACAATTTTAAAGGAATTTTTCTTTTCCTGGTCACTAATTGCAATCTTATCTTCTATATGTGAGATTCTATCCTCACATTGGTTCATTCTGCTGTGCAGACTTTCGATGGAGTTTTTCATCTCTTGGAAATCTGTTTGTATCTGTTTTATGGATTCCATATCTTTCCTATCCTGGGATTCCATCCTGTTCCTCAGATCCTCTATTTTTTTACCTGTGTCCTCTCTAGATTTATTAATCATGTCTTGCACCATGAGAAAAATCTTTGCTGTTATCTGAGTAATTATTTCTGAATTCATTTTTCCCAGATCCTCTTTTGTTGCCAGTTCAGAGAGTCCAGGTGGTTGAGTATCAGAGCATTCCTTCTTGTTTCCCTTTGGGGTTGCTCTAGGTGATCTGGAAGTCTGTTTTTGAGGCTTGTTTATGTGTCTTCTGATTTCCATCGGTTGGGGGGCGGGTTGCTTCTGGTGCCCACTTGGCTCACCTTCTCTGCCCTAGGAGCATGGAATGGTGGCGGGGAATCCTCCTTCCGGGTGCTGGGACTGGCTCACCTTTTCTACCCTAGGAGCGTGGAAGGGTGGCAGGGGAACCTCCTTCTGGGTGCTGGGACTGGCTCACCTTCTCTGCCATAGGAGCGAGGAATGGCGGTGGGGGAGCCTCCTTCCGGGTGCTGGGACTGGCTCACCTTCTCTGCCCTAGGAGCGTGGAATCTGTTTGCCAGGATCTTATTGAGGATTTTTGCATCTGTGTTCATTAGGGAGATTGGCCTGTAGTTTTTTTTTGGTTTGTGTCTTTCCCTGGGTTTGGAATCAAAGTAATACTTGCTTCTACGAATGAATTTGGAAGTATTATTTCCCTTTCAATTTCACTGAAAAGTTTAAAGAGTAGTGGCAATAGTTCTTCTCTAAATGTTTTGTAGAATTCAGCAGTGAAGCCATCAGGACCTGGGCTTTTCTTTGTTGGTAGCTTTTTAATTACATTTTCAATTTCACTAATTGTAATTGGGGTGTTTAGAATTTTTATATCTTCTTCATTCAACTTTGGTAATTCATATGTATCTAGAAATCTGTCTATTTCTTCTGTGTTTTCCATTTTATTAGAGTACAGGTTCTCAAAGTAGGTATTGTGATCCTCTAGATTTCTGCTGGATCTGTTGTGACTTCACCTTTTTTATTCCTAATTACATGTATTTGAGCCTTATCTTTCCTTTTTTGATAAGGTTGTCTAAGGGCTTATCAATTTTATTTATTCATTTGAAAACCCAACTCTTCAATTTGTTGATTTTTTGTATTATTCTCTTAGTGTCCATTGCATTGATTTCTGCTCTGATCTTTATAATTTCCTCCTTTGTGGGAGCTTTGGGTTTGTCCTGCTCATCTTTTTCTAGAAGGTTGAGTTTCAGCATTAGGTTGTTTAATTGAGCTTGCTCTGTTTTCCTAATATGAATATTCACTGCTATGAATGTCCCTCTTAAGACTGCTTTCATTGTGTCTCATAGATTCTGATATGTTGTATTGTGATTGTCATTTAATTATAGAAAGTGTCTGATTTCTTTTTCAATTTCCTGTGTGATCCACTGGTTATTCAGAATTATGTTGCTCAATTTCCATGTGTTTATGAAATTCTTGTGGTTTCTTTTGCTATTGATCTCTGATTTCATCACATTATGGTTTGATAATATACAGGGGATAAGTTCAATTCCTTTGCACTTACTTAAACATGTTCTATGTGTGAGTATGTGGTCTATTCTGGAGAACAACCCATGCACAGCTGAAAAGAATGTGTATTCTGATTTTGTGGGGTGGGACACTCTGGAAACATCTCTTAAGTGCATTTATTTGAGTTTGAGTTCTAGCATTTTTTATTTTTTGTCTAGATGATCTATCTGTGACAGTGGGGTATTGAGGTCCTGCACTACTATTGTGTTAGTGCTTATTTGATTTTTCATGTCTGTTAGTATTTGTTTTATATCATTGGATGCACTAGTATTTGGTGCATATATATTTATGATTGTCATCTCTTCCTCTTGGATTGTTCCCTTTACAAAGATGTAGTGGCCTTCTTTGTCTCTCTTAATTAGCATTGGTTTGAAATCTGTTTTATCTGCAAATAGGAGAGCTATTCCTTTTTTTCAGGTTCCTGTCACATGAAGTATTGTTTTTGATCTTTCAACTTTTAGTCTATGAGTTTCTTTTTGAATTATGTTTCTTGTATGCAGCATATTGTTGAATCTTGTGTCTGGACTCATTCTGTGTCTATTTCTTTTTTTTTTTTGTATTAAATTCTTTTATTGGTACATTGTAGGTATACCACACAATTACATTTCTCATTGGGAATTGTACCTTTATATAATGCATCTTGGTTCTTATTTTTTCCCCATTCCTAGCCCTCCCTTCACCCCCTGCACCCTTCCTTATTTACAAAGACTTTATTTCCATTTTTTCCATTTCTCATCATTTTTTCCTTTCCCTTCTTTCCTTTCCCCTGTGCCTCCCACTACCCCTAACCCTTTGGACCTTTTCTTCCTATTTTACATTATCGATTATTCATTCTAATCATTGGTACATTTTAGGTATACAATATAATGACATTCATCATTGGAAATTTGCACCTTTACATAATCTCTCTTGGTTCTTATTTTTCACCCTTGCCCAGCCCTCCCTTCCACTCCTCTAGTCCTCCCTATTTACAAAGATTATGTTCCTATTTTTCCATTTTCTCATATTAATCCCACTCCCTTCTATCCTTTCCCCTAGCCCTCCCACTTCCTTCCCCTTTGCCCCTTTTCTTCCTATTTCACATTACCTATTATACTTTTAGTCCTTATTTTGTGTCTATTTCTTTTGATTGGTGAATTGAAACCATTAACATTGATGTTTATAACTGATATGTATTGACTTATCCTTGTCATCATATTTTTGTGTGTTGGATTCTCCCTTTTTGCCTTTAATTTCTTGTCATGCCCAATGGATTCATTCTGCTGGGCTTCTTGAGGTTGTGACCTTCATTGTCTTTCTCTAGGATATTGTCTAAAATTTTTTTGAGTGCTGGTTTGGTATTCACGAATTTCCTCAGGTGCTCTTTGTCATGAAAGTATCTTGTTTCTCCATCAAGTTTTAAAGATAGTTTTGCAGCATACATCAATCTGGGTTGGGGGTTTTCTTTTAGGGCTTGAAATACTTCACTCCAGGCTCTTCTTGACTTGAGGGTTTGTGTTGAAAAGCCTTCTGTGATTATTTTTGGCTTTCCTTTGTATGTGATTTGTTTTCTCTAATTGCTTATAGAATTTTGTTCTTCTGTTGTGTTTCTGGAATCTTAACTATTATGTGCCTAGGTGTAGATTTTTTTTTTGATCATGGCTAGTTGGAGTACTATACACCTCACTTATCTATATGTCAAGTTTTTCCCCCCTGCTTGGGAAGCTTTCTGCCATTACTTCTGCCAGCAGTGTTTTTATGTCATTTGCTCTCTCTTCTGTTTCTTGTTTGAGTCGGATCTGTCTTATGTTATTCTTCTTTGCATCATCTAGCAGCTGGTGGATTGATTTCTCATAGTTCCTTACTGTTTTTGAAGACAATTTTCTTTTTCTGGTCACTCATTGCAGTCCTGTATTCTGTATCTGATATTCTGTCTTCACACGGGCTCATTCTGCTGTGTAAACATTCAATGGATTTTAAAATCTGGATTTCAGTTTTCATATGTTTTATGGATTCTATTTTTTTCCTATCCTGGGATTCCATCATGTTCCTCAGCTCCTCTATTTTTATTTTGTTTGTGTCTGCTCTAGAGTTATTAATCATGCCTTTCACTATGTACACAATCTCTGTTGTTATGTGAGAAATTATTTTTGATTTCATTTTTTCCAGATCTTCTTTCATTGCCAGTTCAGGGCATCCAAGTAGTTGAGTATGAGCTTGTTCTATCTCGTTGCCCCTTCAAGTTGCCTTAGGTGATCTGGAAGTCTGGTTTTGAGACTTGTTTATGTGTCTTTTCATTCCAACAGATGCAGCCTGCTGTACCTTGTTTGAGGTGACTTTTTCCTCTTCCAGTGAGCTTCAATTCTCAGCAAGCCTCAGAGAGGCCTTTTTTCTCCTCCTCACCACTGCTTCAATTCCTGGGTTCATAATGGTGGCCTTCTGGATCTCTGCCCTGTGCTGTCGTGCAGGTGGGGTTCTGGCTATGGCCTGTGCACACTTACGATGGTACCTGTTTGTGCTTCTGGCTGGGGCCTGCCTACCTGCATAGCTATTTTCTGGGAAGGTCTTTGGCTGGGGGCTGTGCACTTGAGTTGCTGGTGTATGAGTGGCCTTCTTGCTGGGGTCTATGCATACTTACCAACAGTGTCTGTGCAGGACTCTGGCTGTTGCCTCTGTGCCTGTGTAGCTCTTTTCCAGGTGGGCCTTTGGCTCTGGCCTGTGGGCCCAAGCTGCAGATGTCTGGGTGGGGCCCGGGCTAGGACCTGTGAACACCTGTGCTGCCTTGGTCCATGCGAGCTTCTTGCTGGGATTTGCTCACACTTACTGAGCGTATCTGGGCTGGCCTCTGGCTGGTGCTTGTGTGCCTGTTTAGGTGTTCTCTATGTGAGCTCAAGCAGCTGGTGTGAGCTCAAGCCAGCCCTGTCTGGGACCTGCATGCACTCATGCTGCTATGGTCCACGTGCACTTCTCACTTGGGTCTCTGCCATAATACTTAAGGACAATATAATACTTATGAAAATTGTGCAGGCTCATCACATTTCTTTGCTAATAATTTCAGACATCAGATAAATCTTTACAAGTGAATGAACCAAAATGTCTGTTGCATCACTATTTTTAAGATTTAAATTAGAAGTTAAAATTATGCTTTGAGTTTTTTATACAATTAGCAATAAATTGCTATGAATGTAGTCACCCCCTCTGCTATAGATATTGTATACGTGTATCACATTATAGACTGTATTCTAGAAGTTTATATAATTAAAAAATTGAAATTAAAAAATGATAACAGTATAAAAAATGTTAACATTGTCCTAAAGACCATGACTTTTGAAACATAGTATGGAAAATCCATACAGGGAAATAAACTGAAGCCACTGAGAGATTTAACAGATCTGAATAGAAAAGAAATTCTGTTCCCACCAAATTTTTACATTATAAGAAATGTATGTAAAACAAATATATTAAGTGGGTGAATATTTACAATATATGTACATATACCTTCAATTATATATAATGTGTATATGTATGTATAAATGCATATGTGTAACTTTTATTAAATCCATTTCCACAGTTCCTTAATCTTAATGTAATATTGTAATAAGATATAAAATTGCATTTTTGTGTAGAATTGGAAGCTTAAGTTCAAAATATGTATAACAATTTGATTCAATATATAAATATACATATATGTGAGAATAATAAAATTTATTTTAATTACTTAGCTGTAATTTTCTAAAAGAAATTTCCATATCAGATAACTTTGTTTTTAAATTTTAATGTAGTACAAGTAGATATTAAGAAGAAAATATAAAAATCTCTCTTCTATCAAAAAACCCCTAAAATTTCATAACAATTTTAGCATATGTGCTGATGAATTGAGCACTCAAAATTTCATAACAAAACAAAAGAATAACAAGGGTTAGTATACTGTGTATCATGATCTTAAAAGAAGGGCCGAAATGCTATTAAGAGTACAAGTCATAATCAAACAATCAAATAAAAGATTCTCTCTTGGAAGAAGAAACAAACACAGATAAAAGGATAGAACTTTCTTTTCAATTAACAAACAAAACTGGTGGTATAAATCAGACAATTAACATTTGGAACATGCTATTCACTTGTATTAAAATAATGACAATTAAATATAAAATGACCATTACGTACCCCATGTCCCTGGCATTGCACAGCTGAGTTACACAGCGTTTTGTTGACATAATGGGACACCTGCTCACATATTCCATTAAGACAAAACTAAAATGTTAAAGCAAACAACAACAAAATGTCAAGTCAATAGATAAGCAAATATATTTGGGAAAAGCATTCTATATAAAAGGCACTTCTATACATAAACACAAATCTGGATTCCATTACTAATAAACAACTTGGAGGCAATATCAAAGCAGTATGATTTTTTAAATAAAATACCAAGTATCAGAATTTCTTATAGTTTTGTGTTTAAAAATGAGTGCGGAGTAAACTTTATTTCTTGATCAGCTTATATATAAGCTATATATTTATTAGTTTATTTAAGTGTCTCAAACATATTTTATTTCAATGATAAAATGAATATGTTAAGGTGTGTTTATATGCCCTACCAATTTAGAAATAACAAATACAGAAAAGCAATATAAGAACAGTTGCAATGTGGATTAATATCTATTTCCATGCAGTAGTATAATGTTCTGCTACATTATTATATTAAATTTCTGAGTGATTTATTTAGAATTTTTGTCATAATTGCAAAGGGAGACACACATATTTTTTTCATGCTGATGAATAAGAAATTAAGTATATCTCTCTAATCTAATCTATCATATATTTACTTAGGTATTGATAGCTGTAGATGTAGATATATGTTAAATACAATTTTAAAAAGGACCCACAATTAATGAGTGTGACTCAAGGAATTTTCTACCTTCCTACTTTTCTGAAATCAACTGAACATTGTATAATAACAAAAGAGGATAAAGTACAGATTTGAAGTATTTTGAAAACAGTCACAGTGATCCCAGTTCAAATTGACACAGTTGGGGCACACAGAAGCCTCCTTTTCCTAATAGATGCTGATAATTCAGAAGACTCAAGATGAGTAAATTTGAAGAGGAAGAATTTAGGGACTTCCTGAGATTTTGCAACACAACGATGACCGGTAGAAGGCACGAGAAAGCCACTAATGGAATGCAGTGAGCAGCCTGACAGGGAAGAGCTGAGGGCTGGATGGGAATAGCTGCTAACACATGGCTCTGCAGGGGGAAGTTGCCCACCAAGCTGCAGAACTAGCTCAGCTCAACACAGCACCTACCTACCCATTCCTCTCAGTCACAGGATGCAGCCAACACAATACTTTCATCCCAAGGAAGAATGTTCAGAAGAGTTCTCTTAGTTACTTTTCTCATTGCTGAGACAAATACTCAATGCCCAAAGTTAAAGGGAGAAAGGTTTATCTAGTTCACAGTTTGTAGCGGGTTCAGTCTATGGTTGGCTGGGTCCAAGGCAGGGTGGCATGGCAGAGGGGCATTGCAGAGGAGAAATAGTCCATGGCAAGCAGGCAGACAAGAGTACATTAGCCCTCTTTCTGTCCCTTATATTTTATTCAGGCTACCCACCCTAGGGTGGGTGTAGCACTCATATCCTTAATCTTAGCTAGAACTTTGCCAAACCAATCAGTGGACTGATTTAGTCATCACAAGCCCATGATCCCAGAACCACACACTCTAGATTCAGCCACCTCTGAAAAGTCTCTCCAATGACTGCATGAGGTTTTTTTTTTTTGGGGGGGCTTCTAGACACAAGCCATAACAAGGGTGTTGTTTCCTAGAGTGACAAAAGCAATGGGGATTATAGAATCCAAGCTGCTGTCCTCTAGAATAAGCATTACTCAGTTAAAGCCCTGGGTGTATCAGCCTAAAAGTCAGCCTCCAAATGAAGGCTGTCATTTGACAAACCCCAGTCACACAGATCTGAATTAGGGATATCTTTATAAATTAAAATGATGTTAGTGTAAAAACATATGTTAACCCGAAGCACCTAATTGCTCAATCAGGAAAAGCCAGATAAATTACCTGAAGCATTCTTGAAAGGTATCACAGACCTTTAAATGCAATGAATATCACATAATAATTCTTAAATGAAACGAACTTTGAAAAATGAGACTATGAAAGTCTCTATTTTTACATTCCTTTCTTTCTCCCCCTCCCTTTCTCTTTATTCTCTTCCCCCCCACCCCAGTTCATATCTGTCTCTGTCTCTCCCTCTGCTCCCCCGCCACCTCCTTCCACCAAGACAATGTTAATGAGCTGGGTATGTGCAAAGAATCAGTCTTGCCCAGCCAGAGAATCACTAGCAGGATCAGAGACATCTGCAAAGGTTTAAGGGACGATCCACTGCTGGTGTGAGAAACAAAAAGGCTTTTAACCACACAGTTGCTTTACCTAGAGGAAACTGGATGGATTCTTGTATTACATGTGATGAAAGCTAACGCTCCTGGGGATCTGCTGTGGCATAAGCATGTCTAGTTTTCAGCTGGTTCATTTCAATTACTGTAATTGCCCTTCTCCTGTACAGAGATGTTGTTTCATTCTTAAGATACATTGCTTTAATTATCAGAAAATATGTTGTACTGTATCATGCTGTAGAGTTCCCTGAATATTTCTACATTAGCTCCATACATTTTAAAAAAATAAATTTTATAGGTACATTTAAGGTCTACAATATAATGACATTCATTGTTGGAAATTTGCACCTTTACATACTCTCTCGGTTCTTATTTTTTCACCCTTGCCCAGCCCTCCCTTCAACCCCTCCATCCCTCCCTATTTACAAATATTTTGTTTCCATTTTTTCATTTTCTCATATTAATTCCATTCCCTTCTTTCATTTCTCCTACCCCTCTAACGTCCCCTTCCCCCTTTCCCCTTTTCTTGCTATTTCACATTATCTATTCTACCTTTTAGTCCTTATTTACACTTGCAGGTTCTCACACTAGAGAAACTATTTGGTATTTACACGTGTGTCCTATTTATTTCACTTAAAGAGTATCACCTCAATGTGCATGCACTTAGCTATAAATGTCTCTAAATTCTCCCTTTTTTTTTGTACTGGTAATCAAACTAAATTCTCATTTTTTATGGATGAGTAGTACTCCATTTTATTAAAAAAAACACCTTTTCTTTATCCAGTCTCCAGTTGATGGGCATTTGGGCTGCTTCCAAGTTTTAGCTATTGCACATTGTGCTGCTATGAACATGGGTGCACATATATCACTGTGGTATGATTCTTTTTGTTCTTTGGAAAAGATACCCAGCAAGGGAATAGCTGGGTCAAATGGGACTTCCAGTCCTAGTTCTTTGAGGTATCTCCATACTGATTTCCACAGTGGTTGCACCAGTCTACACTCCCACCAGTAGTGGGGCAGGGCTCCTCTTTCCCCACAGCCCCGCCAGCATTTGTTATCGGTTGATTTCATGATCTCAGCCATTCTTTCTGGGGTGAGGTAGAATCTCAGCGTTGTTTTCATTTGCATCTCTCAAATGACCAGTGATATTGAACATTTTTTCATATGTTTATTTATCCTTTCTACTTCTTTGTCTGAGAAATGTATGTTCATTTCAGATGCCCATTTTTGGAATGGGTCTTTCATTTTGGGAGGTCTGATTTTTTAAAAGTTGCTTATATATTCCAGTTAGTAGACCTTTGTCTGAGGAACAGCGGGTGAAAAATTTTTCCCACATTGTGGGTTGTCTCTTCACACTGTTGGTGGTTTCTCTTGTTGTGTAGAAGCTTTTTAATGAGAAGAGATCCCACTTGATGATTGTTTGTGCTAGTTCATGGGCAGCGAGGTTTTGCTCATAAAATCTTTTCCTACACCAATGTCTTCAAGAGTTCTACCTCACCTCTGTTCCAGCTGGTTCAGCATTTCTGTTTTAATATTTATATCTTTAATCCATTTTGATTTTAGTTTAGTGCATGGTGAGAGATGTAGGTCTAGTTTTAGTCTTTGGCAAATGAACCCAATTTTTCCAGCACCATTTATTAAAGAGGGTATCTTTCCCTCCAGTGAGGGTGTTTGGTTCCTTTTTCAAAGACGAGGTGGCTGAGTGTGTCTGGAGTTGTTTCTGCATCTTCCAATCTGTTCCATTGGTCTTCAGGTCTGTTTCTTTGCCAGTACCATGCTGTTTTTGTCACAGCCCTTGTAGTATAGTTTCAAGTTGGGGGTTGTGATACCCCCTGCCATGTCTCTGTTACCTAGAATTGCTTTTGCTATTCTGGGTCTCTTCTTGTTCCAAATGAATTTTTGGATTGTTTTTTCAAGGTCTGTGATGTATGATGCTGGGATTTCAATTGGGATTGCATTGAATCTATATAGCAGTTTTGGAAGTATGGCCATTTTCACTATGTTGATTCTTCCTACCCAGGAGCAAGGGATGTCTTTCCATTTTCTGATATCATCTTCAATCTCTCTTTTCAGCATGCTATAGTTTTCAGAGAAGCTGTCTTTGATTTTTTTTGTTAGGTTGATTCCTAGGTATTTCAGTTTCTTGGATGCTATTGTGAAAGGAATTGTTTGCCCTATTTCTGCCTCAGTGAGTCTTTTGTTCCTGTAGAGGAAAGCTATTGATTTTTGTGTGTTGACCTTGTATCCAGCTACTTTATTGATTTGGTTATTAAGTCTGGAAGACTTTTCATGGCATTCTAGGGGTCTTCTATATAGAGTATCATGTCATCTGCAAATAATCACAATTTGACTTCTTCATTTTCTGTCTTTATTCCTTCTATTTCTTTCTCTTGTCTAATTTCTGTGGCTAACGTTTCAAAAACTATATTGAACAGGAGAGGTGATAGTGGACATCCTTGTCTTGTTCCTGATTTTCATGTTAAGGATTTCAGTTTTTGACCATTTAGTATGATGTTGGCTGTTGGTTTTTCATAGATGGCTTTTATCAGGTTGAGATAAAGAATGTCTATGAGAATTTTCTGTAGGGTTTTTATCATGAATATATGTTGGATTTTGTTGAATGCTTTTTCTGCATCTTTTGAGATAATCATATGTTTTTTGTCCTTGGCTCTATCAATACAGTGTATTACATTGATTGATTTGAATATGTTGAACCATCCCTGCATGCCTGGAATGAAACCCACTTGGTCAGGGTGTATGATCTTCTTGGTGATCTTCTGCATTCTATTTGCCAGTATCTTACTGAGGATTTTTGCATCTATGTTCATTAGTGAGATTGGTCTATAGTTCTCCTTTTCAGTTGGTCTTCCTCCTCTTTGGGGATCAAGGTGATGCTTGCTTCCAGGATTGAATTCAGGAGTATTGCTTCCCTTTCAATTTCATCGAAGAGTTTAAAGAGTAATGGCAATAGTTCCTCTCTAAATGTCTTGTAGAATTTGGCAGTGAAACCATCAGGACTTGGGCTTTTCTTAGTTGGCAAGTTTTTAATAATGTTTTCAATTTCATTCATTGATATTGGGTCGTTCAGAATTTTTAGGTCTTCTTCATTGAACTTGGGTAATTCATACGTATCTAGGTATCTTTCCATTTCTTCTGTGTTTTCCATCTTATTGGCATAAAGGTTCTGGAAGTAGGTACTGATTATCCTCTGGATTTCTGCTGGGTCCATTGTAATTTCATCCTTGTCATTCCTAATTGCATGGATTTGGGCTTTTTCTTTCCTTTTTCTGATAAGGTTGGCTAAGGGTTTGTCAATTTTGTTGATTCTTTCGAAGAACCAACTCTTGGCTTTATTGATTTTTTTGTATCATTCTCTTAGTCTCCATTGAATTGATTTCTGGTCTGATCATTATAATTTCCTCCCTTGTTTGAGCTTTGGGTTTGTCCTGCTCTTCTCATTCTAGAAGCTTGAGGTTCAGCATCAGGTTGTTTAATTGGGCTCACTCTGTTTTTTCTGAGTATTCACTGCTATGAATTTCCCTCGTAAGACTGCTTTCATTGTTTCCCATAGATTCTGATATGTTGTACTGTCATTGTCATTTAATTGTAGGAACTGTCTGATTTCTTCTTTAATTTCCTCTGTGACCCATTGGTTATGCAGAAGTGTGTTGTTCAATTTCCATATGTTTATGAAATTCTTGTGGTTTCTTTTGCTATTCATCTCCAATTTCATTGCACTACTGTCTGATCATATACAGAGGATAACTTTAATTCCTTTGCACTTACTGAAACATGTTCTATGAGTGAGTATGTGGTCTATTTTGGACAACAACCCGTGCATATTCTGATGTGTATTCTGATTTATTGGTGTGGAACACTATGGAAACATCTGTTAAGTTCATTTGTTCAACAGTTTCATTGAGTTCTAGTATTTCATTGCTTATTTTTTGTCTAGTTGATCTATCTATTTGTGACAGTGGGGTATTGAGGTCCCCCAGTACTATTGTATTAGTGCTTATTTGATTTTTCATGTCTGTTAGTATTTGTTTTATATAGTTGGGTGCACTAGTGTTTGGTGCATATATATTTGTGATTGTCATCTCTTCCTGTTGGATTGCTCCCTTTACAAGGATGTAGTATCCTTCTCTGTCTCTCTTCATCAATGCTGGTTTGAAATCCACTTGATCTGCAAAGAGGATAGCTAATCCTGCTTTTTTTCAGGTTCCTGTCATATGGAGTATTGTTTTCCACCCTTTAACTTTCAGTCTATGAGTTTCTTTTTGAATTTAGTGTGTTTCTCATATGCAGTATATTTTTGGAACTTGCTTCTTGACCCATTCTGCTAGTCTATTTCTTTTGATTCATGAATTGAGATCATTAACATTGATGGTCATAACTCATATATATTAACTTATCATTGTCATAACTTTTTCTGTTTTTTTGATTCTCCCCTTTTGCCTTTAATTTCTTGTTATGCCTGATGGATTCATTCTGCTAGGCTTTCTGGGGTTTTGACCCTCATTGTTTTTTCCTAGGATGTTGTCTAAAATTTTTTGGTGTGCTGGTTTGGTATTCTTGAATTTTCTAACATCCTCTTTGTCATGAAAGTATCTTATTTCTCCATCAATTTTGAAAGATAGTTTTGCAGGGTACATAAATCTGGGTTGGAAGCTGTTTTCCTTTAGGGTTTGAAATACATCACTCCAGAAGTCCTCTGTGATTCTTTTGGGCTTTCATTTGTATGTGATTTGTTTTCTCTAACTGCTTGTAGAACTTTGTTCTTCTGTTGGGTTTCTGTAATTTTAACTATTATATGCCTATGTGTAAATTTTTTTTGATCAAGTCTAGTTGGAGTCCTATATGCCTCACTTATCTGTATGTCAAGTTGTTTTTCCCTGCTTGAGAAGTTTTCTGCCATCATTTCTGAAGTTTTTTATGTCATCTGCACTCTCTCCTGTTTCTTCATTGACTCCGATCAGTCTTATGTTATTCTTCTTTGCATTGTCTAGCAGCTGCTGGATTGATTTCTTGTGGTCCCTTACAATTTTAAAGCAATTTTTCTTTTGCTGGTCACTAATTGCAATCTTATCTTCTATATCTGAAATTCTGTCCTCACATTGGCTCATTCTGCTGCATAAATTTTCAATGGAGTTTTTCATTTCTGGAAATCCATTTGCATCCTTTTATGGATTCCATTTGTTTCCTCTGTTGGGATTCTATCATGTTCCTTAGCTCCTGTATTTTTTTAATCTGTATCCTCTCTAGGTTTATTAATCATTTATTGCCATATGGGTACAATTTCTGCTGTTATCTGAGAAATTATTTTTTATTTCATATTTTACAGATCCTCTTTCATTGCCAATTCAGGGAGTCCAGGTGGTTGAGTATCAGATTGTTCCATCTTGTTTCCCTTTGGGGTTGCTTTAGGTGATCTGGAAGTCTGGTTTTGAGACTTGTTTACATGTTTTCTCATTTCAGCAGCATGGGGGGGGGTGTGCTGTTGGTGCCAATGGGGCCTACCTCCTTGGCTCTGGGCATGGCTCAGCTAGCTCCTCGGGACTAGCAGCAGTGTTCACGTCCATACATTTTTGAACATATAGGTTCATTCATTTTGACAAGGCTGGACAATCTGCAGGCACTATTCCAAAAAAAGTATTTCTCCCCCTTAAAGTCTTATTCGTCTTCTTTCAGGACAACGACATGAATTCAAGTTATATCATTTCTTATATTTCCGTGAGTCTCTGAGTCTGTATTCATTTTAGTGTGTCCTTGTCTCTCTGTGTTGCTGTGATTGGACATTCTCTATTGTTTTCTCTTTCTCTTCCTGATTCTTATCTCCTGTTTTTTCCATTCTGTTCCCTAGCCCTTCACATCTATATTTTGAGTTTTACCTTTCAATTCCAAGTTTTCTGATTGGTTCATCTTTATATCTTCTCTTTTGTTGCTGAAACTTTATTTCTTCATTAGTTTGCACAGCAAGTGGCGAAACCACTGAGCTAAATCCCCAGTCCCAAATGTGTCTGTAGTGCCTCACTTAAACGAGCATGATGGCTGCTTTGTAGCCATCTAAAATAAAAGTAATTCTAACATGTCTGTCTTCATGATGCTGGTGTCATCTCCTCATTCAAATTAATATTTTCCTGGTGCTTGGTCTGAAAAATGACTTTTGTTTGAAATAACTTGTATATGAGGTTATGGTGCTCTAAATCTTATACTATGCACTTTAGCAGTTTTTGTTTGTTCCAGTTCCAGCAGGGAGGAATTGATACTGCACCAACATTGTCAGGGTATTTGGAGCTTTCAGGATAGTTGGTCATTTAACACCTGGGGTCAGAGGAGCTGATCAGTCCTGCTTGGGTCCCGGGAGCATAGGGTGACCACTGCTCCTCTGCTCGTAAAGCCATGGCAAGAAAGGAGCTGGGGACATTTTATTTTGTGTGTACTTTATCTGAATTTGCTCAGTTACTATGTAAAAGTGTACTGTCTTGCTAGGCTGCTCCTTGGCTACAAAATGTAGGCGCTCCTCAAAGACTTCCTTCATCCCGTGACACTTGGTGTTCCTCAGTTGCTCACTTCTCTAGATCCCAGTTGGAGACAATGGGAAGGAGAGAGCAAGAGAGAGATCATTGTTGAATTGTTTCTTAGATTTCCAGATTTTAACTGGCCTGTCTTTTTGTCTGCACCCTTCAGAGTTCTTCTGCTTTTACATGTACTGTCCAGGGTTATTTTAACTGTGTGTGTTGGAAGGCACATGGAAAATCTGTGCATTCCATCCATCTTTCTGGACCCTCAAGTCTCTCCATCCACTGTTCATTTTTCATTAAAACTTTTATTAATGAAACTCATTAATAACTCATTCTATGTCCTTATCTTTGAGGATAATGGACATTCCATTAAGTTTTCTTGGAGAGCCTTTGTTAAAAATTTTTATCTGTAGTTCTTCTGGGGTAATATTTTCCATTCTAGTATACAAGACAATCTATCCTTGTACGAATACAGCATTGTCTTAATTTAACTTTCTCGTAATTCTTGACATTCTGTAATGTGAATTTCAGTTTCTATTTTCATTTTAAAAATTTTATTGAATCGTTTGTACTTTTAGTCATTTGCCTCTTCGTGTAAACTTTTAAATCAGTTTTGGCAGCCTCCTAAAAGAAACAAAACAATAAACTTGCTGGGACTGTAATTCTGATTGGATCATGTTTATTAATTTTGAAAACATGAACTTCTTAGCAATATTGAATCTTCCAATTCATGGTTTATCTTTCCATGTATGTAGGTCTTTTTTAAGCACTGTGGTTATAAGTTTGGAGGTCATCTTGGATATCTTTCATTAGATCTTCCTTGGTTGAAATACTTTTCAATGTTACTGATGCCAAAATATCTTCATGTGAAGACTTTTTCTAAAAAACTTTTATTTATTTATGTGTTTTAGGTTTTAAAAAGCTAAAATGATTTAAGATGTAGAGGCACAAAGCTGCTGCAGTCTTGAATTGGGAGGTCCAGTAAGACACCTTCAGTGATCAACATGAGCTATGCTTTAATATAAACTACAATCCAGAAAACTCCCATGCATTGGGGCAATCCAGACAGTAGAAATTCATGCTTTGTGGGTTGTTTTTATATTTTACTTACCATAATGTTGATAATATTCTTCCATGTCATATGTGCAAATGTCATTTTTGAGCAAAATATTTTATTCCTCTCAGATATATTCTACCTGAACAACAGATAATTGGTATTTTATATGCCTTGGTTTTTTTCTCTATTGTAATTCATATCATAATTGTTTTAAGCCAATGAATATTTCCTAATATGCAGTAGCCAAATTTGTAAAACTAATCATATATAAAACAGTCTTTCTCACACATTCCCACCATATATAGTGTCAACTAAAATTTATATTTACCTTACCATCTTCACACTTAAGACCATTAGCTGCTTGGCTTTTATCAACTGCTCCGGGAGGTGCTGGTACCCTAAATTGTGCAGATATACATGTATGGCCAGAAAGGTAAGTATACTGTATATTATAGAGCTGTGTTGAGGCTGATACTACTTCTGCACTTTTCCATTCACATACTACCTTCCCACAGATAATGTTGCTGGCAATAGAAGACAGAAAAATAATCACTCATTTGTTATTTAAGGATGCAGTGTGTTAGGTAAATAACAGTTCAAGCTATGGAGATATATCAAAATGTTTCTTAGCTCTTATCACCAAAGCTATTCAGAACATACATCATCTGACAAAGTACAAAATATAAATTTATCTGTATTGGTACAGCTTTCATTTTTATTAAGTGACACTGCACTACACACACACACATACACCCACACACACACAAACACGTGCATAGAAAATGTAGACTTTTCTTTTAAATACATACTTAAAATCACATTTTCTTCCCTGACAGTTTCCAAAGTCATCATTTTGAAAATTTATTTCCATTGTACACAGATCTGTACCTCCCTGAGCAACTGTAAATACAAATGAAGAGGTTTCAGTCAGTCATCTGTTAAAAATAATTACAAATTCAGTGTGGTAAAATATAACACAGTATTTAAACAATGATGCCCACTCAGTTATAATGTGCTATACATATTTTTGCTCCCATCTACTGGTTCTGTGTGAAGAATTAGTACTAGAAATTATCCACTTGAAAATGGAAAATTGGTATCTTTTTGCAGAAATGATTGATAAATCAGTCATTTCTTCCTCTATTCTAATATTTCCCACCATTTCCCCCAATCATTTGATATTTTACTGATGTCCTATTCTTTTTGTCCTATAGTTATCAAGTCTATTCTACTTCTTGATATCATTCAAAGTTGCTTTGTCATTTTATTTTTAAATTTGGATTTATAAAAACTTTAATGTGACTATAGTATGAATTACTGACATTACAATATCTATAGTTTAAAAATGAACTCCAGAAAGGTGGAAGCAGTAGCACATGCCTATAATACTAGCACCCTGAGAAGCTGAAGCAAGGGGATCACAAATTTGAGCCCACCCTGGGCAACTTAGTTAATGATACTCTAAAAAAAGTGTAAAAACAGCTTAGCATGTAGCTCAGTGCAAAAGGCCTCAGTTTAATCCTGAATAATAAAAAAGAAATGCAGAAAAAACCACAATTATTACATTTTCCATGTAGCTTCATACAGAAAAGATCTGTATCTCTGCATCTTCCTTTATAACAGTATGCAGTATGATTACTGCATGGTTCAAAATCAGCAGCTTTTGTATCCTGTACACAAGCCTCAGTTAATCCATCACAAAATTCAGGAAAATCGCATTGGTCTACGCTTTTCCTACATAAATTTCCTTGTTCCAGTAACTGAGAAAGAAAAAGAATGCATATTAAAGAGTGAACCAAAAATACATTTTTACCAAGTAAAAAGAACATTGTACTTCTATCTATCATTCCCATAGTCATTATATTTTTAACTAAAATTATGAATTTAGAAAAACTCTGGTGAAATAAATTAGGAACAAGTTAAATATCCATCCATGGATAAATCAGTAAATATGCAAATACAGGGCTGGGGATTTAGCTCAGCAGCACCGCACCTGCCTTGTACACTCAAGGTCCTGAGTTCGATCCCCGGTATCAAAAAAAAAAAAAGGAAATACAAATGCAATGGAATATTTTCAATTATAAAAAAAGAATGGCAAATTGCTGGAAGTGGTGGCACACTTGGGAGGCTGAAGCAAGAGGATCACTGGGAGTTTGAGGCCAGCCTGGGCTACATAGTGAGTTCAGGGCCAGCCTGAACTACAGAGGAGACCCTGCCTCAAAAAAAAAAAAAAAAAAAAGAATGGCATATTTATATATGTTACAAGTTGGATGAACCTTAAGATGACTATGCTAAATTAAAGCCAATCACAAAAGGTCACATTTTATAGGAATCTACTTACAGGATATATCCAGAATAGGTACATTCACAGAGACAGAATGCAGACTGTCAGCGACAATGTGAGTAACTGCTTAATGAGCAAGGTTTCTTTTTGGAGTGTGGAACATGTTTTGAAACTACACAGTAGTGGTGGTTGCACAACATTGTGAATGTACTAACTGCTGTACTGGATTGTTCACTTTAAAATAATGTGAATTTAAACACAGTGGGAAACAAGTTTTCATAGTTAAAATGCTTTGGACATCATGAATATTCTCTTTAAAATAAATAGCAGATATTTATGCTTAATGAAATTAAAATGCTCAATGGACATCTTTTACATTTTTCATTGCAAATGATTCCTTTTCAGAACCTGCTCCGTGGCAACCATTAGGGGATCATCAACCTGCTTCCTACTCTGGATGACCATTATAACACTTCACTGTTGGCACATGGCTGAGTGCAGCAAAAGGAAATCAATCAACCAGGCTTTCCTCCACTACCACGGATTGAGATGGATGTTGGGAAACAGAAGATATCCTTACTCCTCTGAAGTATTGTACACCATAAATTGAAAAAGCAAGGAGTTTCAGTAACTCATCAATATCGCATATGCAGAAAGTTTATTTGAGACTGGTGAGCAACATTCAAATATAGACAGGAGATGGTTACAATGAAAATCCTGTTGTTAATGTTGGAAACAAAGAGTCACTTTAGCATGAACCTACACTCATCTTTTCTTTAGGCTTTCTAAGTGCCATTTACCATCCAGACACAACAATTTAATATATAAAAGAGAGTGTACAGGAC
Source organism: Heterocephalus glaber (assembly GCF_053883595.1). NCBI lineage: Eukaryota > Metazoa > Chordata > Mammalia > Rodentia > Bathyergidae > Heterocephalus > Heterocephalus glaber. The sequence continues at coordinate 41,205,549 of NW_028258308.1, forward strand.
CTATTAAAATGTTTCAGAAATTGCATATAGGAGGATCTAAGTACTGATTAGGTAGAGTTGTCCCTCTTAAGCTGAAAATTTGTAAAAAAAAATGAGACTGAATTTCTCAATTTTGCACTAGATCTTAGCCAAAAGGCCGAGAAGTGATTAAATTTCTCAATTTTGTACAACCTCTGTGGAAACTCATTTCTTTGAGAGTAGACAGAGAAGAAAATAGGGAACTTTTCACACTTAAGGCAAATAAAATTGAGAAGTGTATATGAGGCCTATGGGCCTTCAAAGAGCAAAAAGTCAAAATCTATGCTGTGACATGTAATAAAGTTAATGTGAACTAATACAGTGCACTTTGTCATCACTTAGGCCCTCCCAAGCAACTTCACTGAATTTTCATTCTACTAAATGTAGCAATTATCACCATTTTAAACATCTACCCTTTAAGATATAGACAAATGGCAGTGGATCATTTGGAAAAGACTTAGTGTACAATCCCACTAACTTTGGAGAAAGAGTTCCAATCAAGAGCTCTGTTGGTGGGAAAAGCCATAAGGTCTATTTCTGAGAAGGAGAAACCCTAGGCTCCCCACTCTATTCATGTACCATGCCTCTCTGTTCATGAAACAAATAGGCATTGTCCTTAATCACTAGTCCACATCATGAAAACAGACACGTTCCCAAGCTCTCCTTCAGTGTTTGTTATACTACCCATCGCTAACTCCTCCACATTGATTCTTTTACATCTATTTTCAAAGTGAGAGTTGTTATTATTTTCTGTTTATCAGAACATTGCACACCAGTGTGTATATATTGAGTGGTTGATGCAAAATTTTGATACAAATTGCATGATCATGAAAAGCTACATACAGACAAGACCAAGAAGAATTCATAGCATTAAAATAATTTGAAATTAATCTTCCATGCAACAACTGGATGGTTTTCAGTACAGATTGAAGCCACACAGTGAAAAGCAGAGCTAAAAAATATACGCTGATAGAGACTTATGGATGTCTTTGAGTTCTGAAATCAGTTGGGTAGGAGTTAGATTTCTATAATTTACCATCAGAAGAAAGCAATTACTGTGAAAATAAATGAAATAATATAAATACTATAAAAATACTATATATATAAAAAAATATAAAAATACTATATATATAAAATACTATATATATGTGCTATTAACAATTAGCCAAAGAAACCAAAGAAAAAACAAAAATTACCATAAAACATTTTCATATTTAAAAGAATTTAAAAGTGAAAAAATGCACAGTGATAAAAAGTTATGAGAAATATAAAATGTAATATTTTGGAAGCTTACACTGCAAGTTTTTGGATTACAGCATGGGCCAGTTCCACACTCTGCACTTCCAATTAGGAAACATGTTTTAGGATCACAGCACTTTTTGTATTTGCATGTCTAAAATGAAACACAGTAATATTAAACATAAGAATTTTCCATCAAATAATTAATTTCACTTTCAAAATATACTAAACCATGTCCTAAGTTAACTGTAATCACAGTATGATTATTGACTTCAGCACCTATTTTTTTTTTTTTTTTGGTACTGGAAATTGAACTCAGGACCTTGCATTTACCAGGCAGGTGCGGTGCCACTGAGCTAAATCCCCGGCACTTGGTACCTACTTTTAATATTGCTTTATTTGATTTGAAATTTTTCCCCCATGGTGATCAAATTATTAATTCCATGGTCCAGAAATTTTACTGCTAAAAATTTAATGAAATTATTTTCAGTCTTCTTGTTTATAAATATATGTACAGCGATTTTTAACAATTTTTGCATCACAAATATTTTCCACATTATCATGTCTTTTCATGATACCATTTTTGGAATATGGTCATGCACTGCAGGATGATGATTCATTCAACAGTGGAATACACATATGGATTGGTTGTTCCATAAAAGTACAATGCAGCTGAGAAATTTCTATTGCTTGGAGACTTTGTGGCTATCATAACATTGCAGTGCAACACATTTCTCATGTGTCTATGGTGATGGTATAAACAAACCTACTTACTGAAGGCATATAAAAGTATAACACACAATCATGCACAGTGTATAATACTTGATAATATAAATGACTGGGTCACTGGTTTACATATTTTCTGTACAATATTTTTGATCATTATTTTAGCACATACTCTCATAAGAAAAGTTTACCACAAACAATATGCCATATGAAATTTGATAGATGTGTCAAATGGGGGTTTCTAAATTAGAACAATATTTTTATTGTATATAATGTTTCAAGGACATTTTTATCATTATAAAAATTCTATAATTTTACATTCAAGATTAATGCTACAAGTTACTAAATAGATATACAAGAATATTAATAGTTCTTTATAATATGCTCTTGTCTTATGTACAGGTAGGGTGATATTTCAAAGACTGACAGTAATATTTAAAAATTAGTAATGTAGAAGGCAACAATGCTAACATTTTAAAAACTAATATTTTATTGTTAATGTGCTAAAAAGTCTACTTTTGTTTTTCCTAAGCAGTAATGGAGATTTCCACTTTTAATAAGATGTGACTAAGAAAAACCATGTTACAACCAGATTATTATGCTACATTTCTATGCTGTAATGCTATTGGATCATGAACATTGTAATTGAAGTCCCAGGTCTGGGATTGGGGCTCTGTGATAGAGGGCATGCCTAACATGTATGAGACCTTGGGTATGACCCCTAGCACTGTAACAAGAACACAGTAAAAATAAATGAAGTTTCCTCAGATACAAGGAACAAAACTAAGAGATGAGGACATAAATGACAACATGTTTAATAATCTAATGAGCCAATATGATCAATTGAGAGGAATTTTGGAGGTTGGGGATCAGTATTACTGACTACTAGTTGGGTATGGTGGCACACACTTGTAAGCCTAGCATTCAGAGAGGATGAGGTAGGAAGATTGCCACAGGTTTGAGGCCAGCCTAGGCTACATAGTGAGTTCAAGGCCAACATGAACTACAAAGCAAGAACCTGTTTCAAAAAACAAACAAAAATTATTACTGACTACTGATTACTCATGTTTACAGTACAGAACAATGACATTGCTACTAACAGTTACATGATAAAGAAATGATATTTTTTACACTACTTTCCCAGTATTTAAACTCATCAAATTCTTCAAATTCAGGATTAGTTATCACATGTGCCAGTAATTCTTTTCTTAGATACTTGAAAATATGATATATTATTTTTAAAAATTTCTTCCCTTTTATGTTGGATTGATATATTTAAAAGTCTACATGAGAAACACATAAAAAAAAAAGTCTCTGAATAAGCTATGAAAAGCTCACATCTTGCAAGCCGCAATCACATTCCTCTGAGGATTCCAAACTTCCATTGCCACACCTTCCACTTTGTGCTTCATAAACCACTTTTGAGACTGTTTGATTTTGAAGACATCCAAGTTCAGGTCTTGAGACCAGCCGCTTCAATTCATCCACACTGCAACTGCTAAAAGGCTTTATGCCACTGGAATGTCTAAAATTAAATGATATATCTCATGAAATCAAATCAGTGTCAAAGTAGTAATTTTTAAAACGTACTATGAATCCTGGACTTCATTACTTAGAGAACAGCCAGGAAGGAGGGGAACATGTTTTTATTTTTATTGAAACATGTAAACAAAAGAAATGCATTCTTTTAAACTGTCACTCAGTCTACTAAATGGATAGAAAATAGAAGTTAGTGCTATGAGCTAGAATATGCTAAAACACATCACAGTCCTTAGTACAATGACTTGTATTTGTGTATGTCCCACTATTTTTTGTTTTCATTATTATAATCATCACTATAAAAGCCTCATTTATCACTAAAAATGGAAAGCACTGTAAAATGTACATGAAAAACTTCAAGGGTTGAAAGATGATCAATTGTGTTAATGAAAAATCATGATTATACATTAATTATATATTCTTTGATACCAAAATTAACCAAATGAAATAATTCAGCAGCAAGGCACATAACATCTATGATCCTTAGATTCAGTTTATGTTTTTACTTATATTTCCATGTTAAAGGGTATTTAATAAAATTTTGCCTAACTTTTTAACAATCTCAACCTTTAAAAAATGATTCAAAATTATAAAAGGATAATCATTTCCTAAACAGTTAAGAGTAAGACACCAATATGATATCAAAATAATGCCAAATACTTTAACATAGTCCTCATACAAATTAATTTTCTTATATCAGCACATTGGACTGTCAAAATAGGAAATAATGATTCATTTTTAACATCCAATACTAGAACAATATTCTAAATTCCCCAAATATCACAATATTTGAATATTTTATAACAAAAATGTTGAGTTTAGAATAAATCATAATTTAGTTCTTATGTCTCTTTAATTTCTTCTTCTTTTTTTTTTTTGTACCAGGGATTGAACTTGGGATTTTGTGCTTGTGAGGCAGGAGGCGGAACCACTGAGCTAAGTCCCTGGCCCTAACTTCTTTTCTTTTATTGGTCATTCTTTTCATGACCTTAAAAAGTTTGATGATGACAGGTCAGTTGGCAGACTGTCCCTCAGTGGAGACTGTGATGTATTTTTTCATGATTAGACAGAAGTTACACATTTTGGTGACATCATCACAGAAGTGTGCTACATTTCATCTCTGCATCCTAAACAGTGTAACATGATTTCAATTTGTTCTGTTATTGAAAAAAACTACTTTGATCAAATTCTTAATGTGTGTTTACCAGTCTTCACTGTAAAATTACTTTTTAATTCTCTTCAGTTAGTAATTATTTGGAAAGGAATAGTTTGGTTTTATATAAATATTGCACTGCTAATTAAATTTAAATTTTTAAATTCATGTATTTATACTAATGTACACTCATAATTTCCTACTTCACTTAATGGGCTATAAGCATAGTCATTATTATTTTTGACAATCAAATTTTCTCAGATTTCTACCAGAGGAGCCTCTTCAAACTAGATTTTTGCCCTTGAAAAGTCTCCATAATTCTTTGAGCAGCTGCTTGTTTTAGAAGCAAGATGTTCCAGGATCATTTGTATTTTCTTTGCCTTGACCATAGAATCTGACATTTCTCCAGAGTGTTCTTGCTGGAGAAGAGAATTTAAAACCATAACCTGGACCAGATGTGCTCATTGTTATCAGATTTCATAGGACCGGGACCAAGGCTAAGCCAACATGGTAACAAATGTTCAGAGTCCCTTCACCATCACTTTCAACCTGCAAAATCCCCACTAATTTTGTCCCTTATACAGTCATAAGTTTAGTAATATTTAAGTGCTAGTGGAGACAAGTTTCTGGAGTATGGATTAGCCAGTGATTTATGAGTGCCCAGGTATAAAAGATTTGGGGGGCTCCATTGGTTTCCTGCCCTGTGCTCTGACACAGTTACTTGCTTTGTAGGTCCAAATTTGGTGGTGAAAAGCGCCCTGCTTGGTGGTATTTCTTGGTAGATTCTGTTGGGAGGATGTTTTATACATTCATTACATCTGTTATCCTCATTTTATCTGTATCATGTGAGAGAATTTGGGGAGATTGCCATTCTATTTCAGCTCTTGTCCTAATATTATCTCCTTTTCTGCTCTGTCATATCACAGCTTTAGCCTCAATTATTCAGGCTATACATATGAAAAGTAATCAAAGCTTCATCAATTAGGTACCTGTTTTCACTTAAAAACATCTTTCTGGAAGCCCTGTTTATAGTTTTATTCTCACTGATGTGCTCATGCCTCACACATGTTGGACCCTTTATCCACTGTGATATGGAACTATATGCTAGGAAGACCTCAGATTTAAAACTCCTCAGTATTTCCCCCCATTATTCTCCTTTCCCAAATTATTGGTCTTTTCAATATCTGTTACTGACTCATGTTACTTTTAGCTTCAGCACATTTCACTACTAATCCTTATAAGGATATTTCTTTTGCTCAATTTATGTTCTGATCCTGAAAAGATTTTCAGCTCTACCAAGTCTCCATAAACAGCAGAAAGCCATCAACATTCAATTTCTCTCTATGCTAAACCATGAATATAGCAATATTAAGCCTATTTCTACACTAATAATTTTAATATCTTAAATATATGTACTTAATAAATATATTGTTACAGAAGTTTTACAAAAGGTTATACATCAAGGAATACCACCCACATTTCCCAAGAGAAGACACATTTACAATAAATATAAAACCTTACATTGCTTCGGGATTCATTATGCATGTAGTCCCTGGACAATGACAGTTATAGATGTTATCATAAGTTAACCCCAGATTAATCCCAAGCAACTGCACCAGGATGACCGAAAATGCCTCTATAGTTATTGTCTTTGGGTACTAAAAAAAAAAGTTGCCTGAGTTATTCCTTCATCCCATCAATTTCATCAAACAACTCTGGCCATATTACATAAATGAATTTACAAATTTAAGAAACTAGTTTATTATAGTTAAATATTTTTCTTAGGAATATGGAAAGAAGTATATGATTCTACTTGAGTAACAGCACTTTTACTCCAAATGGCAGTGACAAAATAAAATAAGATGAATGTCATAATGTTTGTATGAACCTTTAAGCTGGTTGCTATTAAATTATAGAAAAATAACTAACGTTGGCGGACATGTGGGGAATATGATATAAACCACTGTGAGCTGTTGTGGGATTAAGAGTGGCTGGGAATTAGTAAAGTGTCCAAATAATACATACAGAATTATCATATGATTCAGCAATCCCACTCCGTGTTATATATCCAAAATAGTTAACATCAAAACCTTGAAGGGTTATCGTTATCTGCACTCCCATGTTTATAGCATTATTTACAATGGCCAAATTATGGGAATATCCTAAATGTCCATCAATAGGTAAATAACAAATACAACATATTACATAAAATTGAACGTTATTTACCTGTAAAAAGGAAGGAAATCATATTACCTATTAAAATATGGATGAACCATAAGGATATTACATTAAGTGATACACATCACTCACAAAAAATTAAATACTATATGATTCTACCTATAGGAGATAGCTGAGGCTGTCAAATTCATAGAAAAAAAATACAATGGTTATTCTTTGGGGCAGAAGGATGAGTAAAATGGGGATTGTTTAATAGGCATAGGCATAGGTTTAGTCTTGCAAGATCAAAAGTTCTTAAGAGTGCTATCAAAGTAATTTGAGTATACTAAACACTTTATGCAGTTAATGGTGGTTACAATGATAAATGCTATCATGTGTTTTTAAAATCCTAATAAGCTTTCTTTAAAAAGTTAATATTTAAGCTTCAAAATCTAAAAATGTGTACTTTTTCTATGATGTGTATTTCAATGTTCAAAATTGGATGCTATCTCACATGAAGACTTGGCAACCAAATGCATACCAAAGCAATTCCTACAGCAAACTTTGGATTGCAGGCCATTCCATGATACGCTGCTCCCACATAGTCAGGATGGTCTCTGTAACTAAATAAGATAATTTTTCTTGTGAAGAAACACAAGAAATTATTAACACATTAAATTATTAACAATCATTCTGAATTGAACATCTAAATAAAGCTATGCTTTCTTTAAAACACAATTACATATAATATAATAGGTTTTCAAATTTCCATTTCATCTTTTATCCTTCCAAATTAGAAAAACAGATAATCTATATAAAGGCTGTTAAAAATACAAAGCATGTAAATACTGAATAGTTTCTCTGGTGTGAGAAACTGAAAGTGTAAATCAAAATGTAAAATAGATAATGTGAAATAGGAAGAAAAGGTCCAAAGGGGAGGGGGAAGTGAGAGGGGTAGGGGAAAGGAAAGAAGGGAAAGGAAAATTATGAGAAAAGGAAAAAATGGAAACAAAGCTTTTATAAATGGGGAGGATGGAAGGCTTGAAAGGAGGAGAGGGGAACTGGGAAAAAAATAAGAACCAGGATATATTAAGTAAAGGTACAAATTCCCAATAGTGAATATCAGCATATTGTATACCTAAAATGTACCAGTAAAATTAATTAAAAAATACAAAGCCTGTAGTTCAATATCTACATATTCATCCAGTGTAGAAATGTTAGAAGGTAATGACAGGGACAGCACAGTAGTCCATCTCAGTCATTTCCTATTTTAGTGTTTTAGATTACATTGTTCATACCTGTATAGTGTTGTAGACAATTTTTTCATCCCATTAACTAATTTACACTTCATATAATGTTAAAATGATGATTTTAATTAAATTTCCCAAGTAAACATTCTCTTATGGGAATAACAACTTACTGTGATTAACTGGTGTCTTATATTGTTGTATTTTGTGATTTGCCAATGCAATACTCATACAAACTTTTTAAGAGATCATCTTATCATGACACATAGTAAAATTTGTACATAATTTTTGTAGCTAATATACAAAATCTATCAATGTGAATAAAGTGCTTCTTACATTAATAGGTATGCCATATCATGGGACCTTTGAAACAAAACGTTTTCTTTCCATGACAAAAATCTTTTTAGAACATCATCAGCATCCCCATTAGTTGGAATCTTATTTTGATCTGACCAGGCCTCCATAGAAGATAGCATAACGTTTACTTTAAGCTGAGAAAACATCTGAAGGTAGAAGACAGGTATATAGCATTTTGAATAGCAACAAATATAATACTACATCTTTATACTTAATCCTAATATATTCAGTTTACTATTTTTTTTTTTTTTGGTACTGGGGATCCAACTCGAGTCCTTGCGCTTGCGCAGCAGGCGGCGAAACCACTGGGCTAAATCCCCGGCCTCCAGTTTACTATTTTTGAAGATAAATCCATTCATGATAAAACTTGTTAGTAGGACTATACATTTTAAATACGAAAATGCTATTATATAAACAATATTACTGTATTAATAAGTTTCTTAGCTAAATGTGAAACAAATACTTACAGTGTTCATAAGATGAAAGATAAAAACAACTTTTTCAGCTGCCAATGTCATATCAAAACCCATATACTCATACTGAAAGAAAATTTCCTTTCTTAATCAGTAGTGTAAATGTCTAAGTTACAACATTTTAAATAGTTTTAATATAAATTAATGCAGTAAGAAGGCAAAAATGGCTGTGACTCAAATATCTACCATATTCATTCTACCTTGCTGAAGTGCAAGGACAGAGAAATATTAAGATTTGACCACAACAAAATATACCAGGAAAATATTAAAAAACATACATATGCTATTCATCGTAATTACTGTATCTTGCCCGGGGATTTAGCTCAGTGGTTCCGGCGCCTGCCTCGCAAGCGCAAGGTCCCGAGTCCGATCCCCGGTACCAAAAACAAAACAAAACAAAGCAAATAATTACTGTATCTTTATTGCTACAGCAATAGTTACACTTAAGAAGAAAGCTTGAGAATCTCAAAGTATAAATAATTTAAAAAGCAAGATAAATTAAAGATGACAACATAAGAATAAAGAAATTATGAAGACAGAAAAATAATCTGGAGATGGGAGCAGATGGAAAGTGGAGAGGGGAAGGGAAAGTAAAACAATCAAGATGCGAGGTGTGTATGTACGAATGTCCCATAATGAATACATCCATTGTGTATTGCAAACATATTCTATTAAAAATTTTTGAAACAGAATACATCTTAAAGATAAACATGGAGATTATCTCAATATATTGATAAAATATTTGATTCATCAGAAAAATGGAAACATGCTAAACTTGCTTATAATTAATAGCATGGCTATAAAATATGAAACAATATTCAACACAATGATAAGTTGAAATTGACTGTTATAGTCTATTTTAGAATATTAGGGTGTTTAATTCATATTAATATTAAGGTTTTGTTACAGGACCTGTTACATTTCTTATTAGTAGTACAAGTTTGCAATACATAATGAATACATTTATCTTGGGGAGTTGGTACATGGACCCATATCATCTTAATTCTTTTTACTTTCCCTCTCCCTCCCAACTCTAGATCTCCTTCCCATTTGCAAAAAGGTCCTGGTTTTCTACCATCTTTAATTTTACTTTTTGAATTATTTAGAATTTGTTTTCCTCACATGAGAGAAACCATATGATATTTAAACTTCTGGATCTGATATAGTTCACTAAGGATCATGATGTCAAGATGCATCCACTTTCCTACAAATGACTCAAATTTATTCTTCTTTATGGCTGAGTAGTACCCTATTGTGCATATATATCACATTTTCTTTATCCATTCAGCTGCTGATGAACATATAGGCTGTTTCAAAGACTTAACTATTGTAAGTTGTGATGCTGTAAATGTGGGTATATGTACATCACTGCAATAGTTATGTCTTTAGCTCTTTCAGGAAGATACCTTGAAGGGGAATAGCTGAGTCAAATGGAACTTGTAACTTCAGATTTTTTTTAGGAATTCCCACAGTGATTTTCATAGTGATTGTAGTTGTTTACATTCCACCAACAGTGTAAAAGGAGTTCGTTTCCCCTGAAGCCTCATAGAATTCATTGTTTTTTGAATTCTTTTTTTTTTCTTTTGGTACCGGGGATCGAACTTGGGACCTTGCGCTTGCCAGGCAGGCGAAGGAACCACTGAGCTACATCCCTGGCCCTGAATTCTTGATGATAGACATTTTTTCTGGAGTAAGGTGGAATCTCAGTGTAGTTTTTTTTGCTGAATTATTTTATTGTTACATTTTAGGTATACAATATGTTTACATTTATCATTGGGTGCTTGTACCTGTACATGATGTATCTTGGTTCTCCTTTTTTTCCCCATTACCTGTGTGACCTTCACCCCTCCACCTTCCCTATTTACATATGTTTCCATTTTTTTTTTCTTTTCTCATAATTTTTCCTTTCCATTCTTCCCTTTCCCCATCTCCTCCCACCACCCCTACCCCTTTGGACCTTTTCCTATTTCAAAATATCAATTATTAGTTATTAATCCTTTTAATCCTTATTCACACTCTCAGTTTCTCACACTAGAGAAACTATTCAGTATTTACACGTGTGTCTTATTTATTTCACTTAAGAGTATGGCCTCTATATGCATCTATTTAGCTATAAATGACTCTAGTTTCTCATTCTTTATGGCTGAGTAGTGCTCCATTTTATAAAAAAACCCACATCTTTATCCAGTTTCCAGGTGATGGGCACTTGGGCTGTTTCCAAGCTTTAGCTACTACAAATTGTGCCACTATAAACATGGGTGCACATATATCTCTGTGGTATGATTCTTTTAATTCTTTTGGGAAAACATCCAGCAGGGGAATAGCTGGGTCAAATGGGACCTCCAGCCCTAGTTCTCTGAGGTATCTCCACACTGATTTCCATAGTGATTGCACCAGTCTGCACTCCCCTCAACAATGGAGAAGGGTTCCTTTCTCTCCACACCCCCACCTGCATTTGTTATTGGTTGATTTCTTGATAGCAGACATTCTTTCTGGGGTGAGGTGGAATCTCAGTGTTGTTTCATCTGCATCTCTCGAATGACCAGTGATGTTCAACATTTTTTTATATGTTTATTTGCTGCTTTTACTTCTTTGTTTGAGAAATGTCTGTTCATTTCAGATGCCCATTTTTAAATTGGGTCTTTGAATTTAGGGGGTCTGATTTTTTTTCAGGTCTTTATAGATTTGAGATAGTAACCCTTTGTCTGAGTTACAGTTGCTAAACATTTTTTCCCACAATGTAGGTTATCTGTTAGCTCTGTTGCTTTCTCTTGCAGTGCAGAAGCTTTTTAATAAGATGAAATCCCAGTAGTTGATTCTTTCTGCTAGTTTCTATGCTATTGAGGTTTTGTTCATAAAGTCTATTCTATGCCGATGTCAAGAGTTCTACCTAACTTATCTTCCAGCAAGTTTAGTGTTTCTGTCTTAATATTTAGATCTTTAATCCACTTCGATCTTAGTTTAGTGCAGGGTGATATATATGGGTCTAGTTTTAATCTCTGACAGGTTGAAATCCAGTTTTTCCAACACCATTTATTAAACAGGCTATCTTTCCTCCAATGAGGGTGGTTGGCTCCTTTGTCAAAGATGAGGTGGGTGAGTATGTCTGAAGTTGTTTCCGCATCTTCTAATCTATTCCACTGATCCTTGGGTCTGTTTCTTTGCCAGTACCATGCTGTTTTTGTCACAATAGATTTGTAGTATAGTTTCAAGTTGGGTATTGTGATACCCCCAGCCATGTCTCTGTTGCTTAGAATTGCTTTTGCTATTCTAGGTCTCTTCTGGTTCCAAATGAATTTTTGGATTGTTTTCTCTAGTTCTGTGAAGCATATTGTTGGAATTTCAATTGGCATTGCATTAAATCTATATAGCAGTTTTGGCAGTATGGCCATTTTCACTATATTGATTCTTCCTACCCAGGAACAAGGGATGTCTTTCCATTTTCTTATATCCTCCTTGATCTCCTTTTGCAGCGTGCTGTAGTTTTCAGTGTAGAGGACTTTTGCTTCCTTTGTTAGATTAATTCCTAGATATTTCATTTTTTGGATGCTATTGTAAAAGGAATTGTTCCCTAATTTCTCTCTCAGTGAGTCTGCTATTTGTGTATAAGAAGGCTATTGTTTTTTGAGTGTTGACCTTATATCCAGCTACTCTACTGAATCTGTCAACTAAGTTTAGAAGTCTTTTGGCAGAGTTTTTTGAGTCTTCTCTTTAAAGTATCATATCATCAGCAAATAATGACAGTTTAACTTCTTCCTTTCCTATTTTTATTCCTTTTATTCCTTTCTCTTTTCTAATTGCTATGGCTAATGTTTTCAGAACTATATTGAACAGGAGTGGTGATAGTGGGCATCCTTGTCTTGTTCTTGATTTTAGCATGAAAGTTTTCAGTTTTTGACCACTTAATGTGATGTTGGCTGTGGGTTTTTCATAGATAGCCTTAATCAGGTTGAGAAAAAGACCTATTCCAATTTTCTGTAGCGTTTTTATCATGAATGATTGTTGGATTTTGTCGAATGCCTTTTCTGCATCTATTGAGATGATCATATGGTTTTTGTCCTTGAGTCTGTTAATATAGCATATTACATTTATTGATTTATGGATGTTGAACCATCCTTGCATCCCTGGCATAAATCCGACTTGGTCAGGGTGCATGATCTTCTTGATGACCCTCTGTATTCTGTTTGCCAGTATCTTGTTGAGGATTTTTGCACCTATGTTCATTAGGGAGATTGGCCTGTAGTTCTCTTTTTGGGTTGGGTCTCTCCCTGGTTTTGGAATCAAAGTAACACTTGCTTCCAGGAATGAGTCCGGAAGCCTTGCTTCCCTTTCAATTTCCTTGATGAGTTTAAAGAGTAATGGTGATAGCTCTTCCTTAAATGTCTTGTAGAATTCAGCAGTGAAGCCATCAGGATCTGGGCTTTTCTTTGTTGGTAAATATTTTATTACATTTTCAATTTCACTCATTATAATTGAGGTGTTTAGAATTTCTATATCTTCTTCATTTAACTTTGGCAATTCATATGCATCTAGGAATGTGTCCATTTCTTTTGTGTTTTCCATTTTATTAGAGTACAGGTTCTCAAAGTAGGTATTGATGATCCTCTGGATTTCTGCTGGTTCTGTTGTGACTTTCCCTTTTTCATTCTTAATTGCATGGATTTGAGCCTTTTCTTTCCTTTGTTTGATAAGGTTGGCTAAAGATTTATTGATTTTATTTATTCTTTCAAAAAACCAACTCTTTGATTCATTAATTAATTTTTTGTATCATTCTCTTAGTCTCCATTGCATTGATTTCTGTTCTGATTTTTATAATTTCCTCTCTTGTGAGAGCTTTGGGTTTGTTATTATCTTCTTTTTCTAGGAGTTTGAGGTTCTGCATTTGACTATTTATCTGAGTTCTCTCTGTTTTCCTAATATGGGCATTCACTGCTATGAATTTCCCATGTAGAAATGTTTTCATTGTGTCCCATAGATTCCTGTGTGTTGCACTGGCATTATCATATACTTGTAGAAAGTGTCTAATTTCTTCTTTAATTTCCTCTGTGAGCCACTTGTTGTTCAGGAGGGTGTTATTCAATTTCCAGGTGTTTGTGGGAATTTTACCATTTCTCATGTTATTGATCTGCAATTTTATTGCACTATGGTCTGATAATATTCAGGGGGTAATTTAAATTCTTTTACATTGACTTAGACATGTCCTGTGAGCTAGCATGTGGTCTATTTTGGAGAATGACCCATGTGCAGCTGAAAAGAATGTGTATTCTGATTTTGTGGGGTGAAACACTCTGTAAACATCTATTAAGTCCATTTGTTCAATAGCTTGGTTCAGTTCTTGAATTTTGTTAATTTTTTGTCTAAATGGTCTGTCTATTTGTGATAGTGGGGTATTGAGGTCTCCCACTATAATTGTATTAGTGCTTATTTGGTTTTTCATGTCCACTAATATTTATTTTGTATAGTTGGGGGCATTCATATTTGGTGCATATATATTTATGATTATCATCTCTTCCTCTTGGATTGTTCCCTTCACAAGGATGTAGTGACCATCTTTGTCTTTCTTAATTAGCTTTGGTTTGAAATCTACTTTGTCTGCAAATAAGATTGCTACCCCTGCTTTTTTCTGGGTTTCTGTCACATGGAGAGCTGTTTTCCATCCTTTTACTTTTGGTCTATGAATTTCTTTTTGAGTTAGGTGTGCTTCTTGTGTATAGCATATTGCTGGATTTTGCCTCTTAATCCATGCTGTCAGTCTACTTCTTTTGATTGGTGAATTGAGGCCATTAGCATTAATAGTTATGATTGAGAGATACTGACTCATCCTTGTCATGATGTTTTACTGTTGTTGGCTCTTATTTCTTTCTCCCCCTTTCCCTTTAGTTTCTTACCTTGCCTGGTGGCTTCCCTCTGTTGAGCCTCATGGAGTTGTGACCTTCGTTACCTTTTTCTGGGATATTGCTTAGAATTGTTTGGAGGGCTTGTTTGGTGTTCATGAAATTTCTCAGGTATTTTTGTCATGGAAGCATCTAATTTCCCCATCAATTTTGAAAGATAATTTTGCAGGATACAACAGTCTAGGTTGGAAGTTATTTTCTTTTAGGGCTCAAAATACTTCACTCCAGGCTCTCCTTGATTTGAGGGTTTGTGTTGAGAAGTCTGCCGTGATTCTGATGGGCTTTCCTTCATAGGTGATTAGTTTCTTTTCTCTAACTGCCTGTAGGATTTTGTTCTGTTGGGTTTCTGGGATCTTGACTATTATATGTCTAGGTGTAGATTTTTTTTTGATTGTGGCTGGGTGGAGTTCTATATGCCTCACTTATCTGTATGTCCACTTCTACACCTCTGTCTGAGAAGTTTTCCATTATTACTTCTGTGAACAGTTTTTTTTTTAATGTCAATTGTACTTTCTCCTGCTTTTTCATGGACTCCTATCAGTCTTATGTTATTCTTCTTTGCATCATCTAGCAGCTGCTGAATTGATTTCTCATGGTCCCTTACTACTTTTAAGAAATCTCTGTTTTCATGGTCCTTCACCATAATCCTGTCTTCTATATCTGATATTCTATCTTCAGATTCTCTTAATCTGCTCTGCATGCTTTCAATGGAGTTTTTAATCTCCTGAATATCTGTTTGAACCTGTTTCATGGGTGATCATCATTTCCATTTCTTTCTTATGCTGGGCATTCATAGCTTCCAGCGTGTTTCTGAGCTCATCTTTTTTTTTTTTTTTTTTATCAGTTTCTGTTCTAGAGCCTCTAATCATGTCTCTCACTCTGCTCACCATCTCTGTAGTTATCTGGGAGATTATTTCTGCTTTGAATTTTTCTAAAGCCTCATTCATCTGTTTTGTTACTTCCTGTGCTATCAGTTCAGGGTGTCCCGGTGGTTGATTATCAGACTTTTCTACCTCATTTCCCCCAGAATTTGCCTTTTGTGGGGTGGAAGTCTGGGTTTGTGACTTGCTTGAATGTGTTCTCATTTTTGTTTTTGGTACTGTCCTTGGTTTAGTTCCTGGGTTGATATTTTGTAATTGTTTATTGTAAGTATCTTTGTTGATGTATTTAAAACCCTTATGGAGGGCCAGGGGTTTAGCTCAGTGGTTCCAGCGCCTGCCGGGCAAGCGCAAGGTCCCGAGTTTGATCCCCGGTAGAAAAAAAAAAAAAAACCCTTATGGAATGATTGCTTCTCAGAGGTGTCTTACAGATATAGTTGGCCTTTAGGTTTTGAGTCTCTAATGACTCTGAGGCTATCTCATTTTCATTATACCAGGAAGGACACCTGTTTAATCACAACACCTTAGCCCAAGTGATAAAATCAGCAACACCATAGTATCAAATACATGTTAGAGAATGACAATTTGTGGTAGTTATTAATCTATCACCTTTAAAAATGAAGGGCCTCCTTCAGGTATGTCTCTACTGCCATAATAGACAACATGAGCAGCATTGTGTAGTTATTAAGTCAATGAGTCTCAGTAAGCTAGTCCCAGACCTGTGAGAGTCAGTCAGATTCCAGGTTCCGATGTGAGCTGATGATAAGTTGAACTCTCTGTCCCTCCAACTTACCAATCATGGTGGTCTGGTGTGCTTTTATTGCAGAGATTCCTTTCACTTTTCCAGTGGGCTTGTTTTCATCAGGGAGCCTGAGGCAGGTCCTCTCTCTGTTGTTCACTTCTGCCGCTCAGGACACTGGCTTTTATGTCCCCCTGTGCCTCTGCAGTGTGTAACCAAGTAGCTGCACACCCAAAAGGTCAGAGGCCAGCGAGGCGGGGGGCGTATTGTTGGAGGCACCTGCTTGGCCAAACCATCGGCTGGTGGGTGTGCCCAGGAGGGTCCTCCTCACCCTGTCCTGGTGGCAAGCTCTCTCAGTGTAGTTTTAATTTGCATTTCTCTAATAGACAAAGAGGCTGAAAATTATTTTTCATGTACATATTGGCCATTTGTATTTTCTTCTGAAAAGTGTCTACTGATTTCAATTGAACATTTTTTTAAATTTTTGAGGGTATAATTTTTAAAGTTCATTATATATTCAAGATATTATTCCTCTTTCTGAGAAGTAGCTGGCAATATTTCCCCCATTCCATAGGTAGTCTCTTTGCTGTGTGGGATCTTTTAAATTTGATGTAATCCCCTTGGTTATTTCTTTGTGTTACTTCTCATACAATTTTGGTTCTGTTCAGAAAGTCCTTGCCTATGCCTGTGTCTTCAAGAGTTTTATATATTTTATCTACCAGCAGATTGTTTCTGTTTTATTATCTAGGTCTTTGATCCATTTTTTTTTGTGATACTGGAAATTGAACTCAGGACCTTGTGCTTGTAAGGCAGGTGTGGTGCCACTGAGCTAAATCCCTGGCCCTCTTTGATCCATTTTGATTTCATTTTAGTGCATGGTGAGAGATATAGGTCTGGATTCAAGCTTCTGCATGTGGTTAGCCAGTTTTCCCAGAGCTGTTTGTTCAAGAGGCCATCTTTTCTTCGGCATATATTTTTGGCTCCTTGGTTAAAGATCTGAGTGTGCCTGGGGTTGTTTCTCCATCCTCTGTTTAACTGAACTACATTGTTTGTGTGTGTGTGTGCCAGTACCATGACATTTTTATCACCATAGCTTTGTAATATAGCTTGAGATCTGGGATTGTGATGCCTCCTACTTGGCTCTTATTTCCCAGGATTGTTTCAGGTACTCAGGGTCTCTTCTGGTTCCATATCACTTTTAAGACTATTTTTTTTCTAGTTTTGTGAAGAATGCAGTTGGCATTTTGATTGAGATTTCATTGAATGAGTCTGTTTTGATAATATAGCTATTTTGGCAATTTAGTCAGTCTATCCAGGAATAGGGAATGTCTTTCCATTTTCTGGTGTCCACTTCAATTTACTTTCTCAGAGTCCTATAATTGTCACTGTAGAGATCTTTCCCTTCCTCAGTTAAGTTAATGCCTAGGTATTTAATTTTTAAAGCAATTTTGAATGGTAATGTTTTATTGATTTTTTTCATAGTGCATTCATTGTATGTGGACAAGAATGCTACTGGTTTTTGTTGACTGGTTTTGTATCTTGCTACTTTGTTGAATTTATTAGTTTTTTTTGAGTTTATTAGTTCTAAGAGTCTTTTGATGGAATATTTTTAGTCTTCTGTGCACAGGAACATGTCATCTGTGAATAAGAATAGTTTTATTTCTGCTTTTCCTATAGGTATTCTTTTTATTTATTTCTCTTGCCTGATAGTTTTGGCTGAAGTTTCCTGTACTATATTAAGAAGAAGCAGAGTGGACAACCTTGACTTGTTCTGGTTTTTAGGAGAAAAACTTTCTCAATTTAGTATTATATTGGCAGATTTGTCACAAATGGCTTCTATCAGTGAGATAAAATTCCTCTATGTCTATTTTCTTCAGATTTAAAAAAATTCATAAATGCATATTGAATTTGTCAAAGGTTTTTTTCTGTGTCTATTAAGATAACCACGTTTTTCTCCTTTCTTCTAATTAGGTGACATATTGCATTTATTGATTTATGTATGTTAAACCATTCTTGAATCTTGTCAATGAGTCCAATTTGGTGTTTTTAATGATTTGTTGCATTCTGTTTGACAGCATAATTTTTTTTTTTTTGGTACCAGGGATTGAACTCAGGTCCTCGGGCTTTCAAGGCAGGTGGTGGAACCACTGAGCTAAATCCCTGGCTGACAGCATACTTTTGAAGATTTTTGTATGTGTGTTCATTAAAAAGATTGGCCTGTAGTTTTCTTTATTTTTTAGGTCCTCATCTGGCTTTGCTATCAGGGTAATGCTAGCTTTCAGGAATGAATTTGGCAGTATTACTTCCCTTTTAATTTTATAAAAGAATTTTAAGAGTATTACATCTCTGAAGTTCTTGCAGAATTCAGTGATGAATCCCAGCGATGAGTTTTTCTTACTTGATAGGTTTTTATTACTGCCTCAGCTTCATTACTGTTATTGGACTGACAATATTTTTATATTTTCTTGGTTCAGTTTTGGTAATTCATATACTTCTAGAAATCTGTCTTTTATTACTATATTCTCCAATTTCTTGTAGTATAGGTTTTCAAACTTATAATCCTCTGGATTTCATGGTTGTCTGTTGTGATTTTGCCTTTTTAATTTCTAATTGCATTCATATAAGTTTTTTTTCTTTCCTTTTGGCATGTTTGCATAGAGATTTGTCTATTTTGTTTATCTTTTCATAGAACTCAACTCTTTGATTCATTGATTCTTTATATTGTTCTTTTAGTCTCAAGCTCATTAATATCTGCTCTGATTTTAGAAATTCCTTTCTTGTACTAGTTTAGAATTTGGCTTGTTCTTGTTTTCTAGGGACTTGAGGTTGTTTATCTGGGATTTCTCTGTTTCTCTAATATGGGTTTCACAGATATAAACATTTCTCTTAGAACAGCTTTCATTGTGTCCCATAGGTTCTAGTTTCTTGTAATGGCATTATTGGTTGATTATAAGAAGTGTTTGATTTCTTCTGTGGCCCATTGATTATTCAAGAGTATGTTTTTTAATCTCCATGTATTTACATAATTTCTGTGATACTTCTTACCATTGGTTCCTACTTTCACAGCTCTATGACCTGATAAAATTCCTGGAATTATTTTGATTCCTTTGTACTTATGTATACAAACTTCATGGGTTAGTATGTGGTCTATTTTGGATAAGGTTCTGTGTGCTACTGAGAAGAATGTGTCATCTGCTTTTGGTGGGTTGAAAACTCTATGAATATCTATTGAGTTCATTTGTTCAAAAATGTGGTTCAACTCTCATATGTCTGTTGACATTTGTCTAGATGATCTATTTGTGAAGTTGGGTATTGAGATAACTCACTATGATTTTGTTGATGTTTATCTTATCCTTTACATATTACTATATTTGTTTTATGAAGTTGAGGGTGTTGATATTTAATGCACATATATTTACAATTGTTATCTTTTCTTATTGAATTTTTCCCTTGAAATACATTATGTAGTGAATTACTTTTAGGCTCTTTTAATCAGTCCACCCCCCCGCCCCCCCAGTTTTAATGGGTTTAGTAAGTGTATCCCTTCAGTTCCTATTTGTACCACCTGTTATTCCTTTGAAATATCAGTGAGATGTGGCATTGGCCAACAGATAATTTCTGCCCTTCAGAGCTGAAAATTTGAGTTTCTCTGAGCATACTCTGTTGCGGTAGCACTTGTCCAGAATCCGTACCTCTCCACAGCTGGGGAGCTTTAATTGTACCAGTGAAAGAAAAGCCTTTTCCCCTTCAAGGGGAAGAAAAAAAATTATTTCTCAAAACCTAGCTGATCTAGCTGTGAGGTCTTTCCTTCTGTCCTATCTCTTCAGGTTCTTTTTTTCTTCTTTTTTGCAGTAGAGCAAGAGAGACCAAAACCTAAACTGATTTACAAGAAACAAGACAGTGATGGCTAAAATGAAGAGTGACCAGGAGCAACTGAGACACTGAACTCCTTTATGTCCCGCATCCAATGTATGTGCTTCACAGAGAAACAACAAAAATAACAAATCCACAAAATACAACTGCTAGAATCATAAAACGCATTCATCCAAGGGTGCTGGAAGGTAGAAAGGACAGACAGGAGGGTAAATGCCACAGGAGAAAAAAACATAGTATTCAAATCATTCCAGGCACAGGGGCTGGCAAATATTAGAAGCTTCTGTAGAAGCTACAGAAAAACCTGTGGTCCATTCCGACTCATGATGGTGTTAAAAATCCACACACTGGTGTCAGGAAGATTTTGCTTTACATGCACCAGAGACAAAAATTCCAATTCTTCAAAGAGAAGGGAATATGCAAAGGACCCTTGGCAGAATGGGTCCTGCTTTCTCTGGCCAGGGGAGAACAGAGAAAAGAGCTGCCACAGCCTCCCTTCAATCTCAACCATCCCCTCGCGATAGCAGGCAACTCAGTGGCCTGTAGCAGCCTTCAGTTTGGGAGGAAACAGATGCAGTGAGGGGAACTTCTCGGCAGAGGTGGAGCTTCTCAGTACAGACTGCAGGTAGACTGTCTTATGGAAGAATCTGTTGTTTAAGAAGACCACCAAGGAGAAGAGGCGCAACTGGAAAAGGTGTGCTTTTCCAGGGGTCTGCTTTATTGGTGCTGATGATGAATAAAGGAAAGAGGATAGAGAAGAGGCAGCCACTGATAATATACGAGGACTGCATAGCTGTAAGGAAAGTCAAGGGCAGACCAAATCCAAAATAGTAAGGCCAGTTCCCTTCTATGTTTGACAATCATTGATGCATTTCAATTCCTTTATTGAACCAATGATATTTGAAGCAGTACAGTGAGTAGGGAAGGGACACATGCAGCAGACTGACCAGCTGACCAACAAGATGGATGGAAAAGAGACTCACAAACATCCCCTGGGTAAGGAAAAGAGCCTGCAGCAAAGGTTAAGAGCATACCAGCAATTATTTTGCTGACACTGGGGAATGGGTGAGGCTTTTTCCCTGGTACCTCAAATGCCAGATCAGCTATATCTTGAAACCAAATGGCATTCACAACTTTGCTAAGCACAAACAAGGGTAGCATCCAAAGAGTGCTGAAAACTGATGGGAGAAGGAATTCCAGCCATGACTGAAGATATCCTTGAAGGGATGGATCACCAACAATTCGGGCTGTTCCTGACTGAAGCACAGGAATACATACTCTATAAAAGAAGAGGAGACTTAACCAGATTACTGCACCATTCCAAGCACAGCACTGGAAAATTCTATTAAGGATACGTATTGCACTCTCTTGCTTCTGCTCTGTACTTTGGGCTCTTCTCTGAGCCAAGATACTACTAGCCCTTCGTCGCTGCTCCTCTCTCTTTTGCTGGATTTGAGTGTCTAGCTTTGAGATGGTACAAATGTCTCAGGTGGAGTCTTTGATTCCCCTGGCAAGGTCCTGGAGAAAGGTGTTGACACTGTCTGCCATCTCTTTACCATCCAGATGGATTATCAACTACACAGAGGAGAGAGGTGTCCCCAAATCTCTTATCATGAAGGATCAGCCATTGCAGTCTGGTGCATCCACTTCTCCGTTCCACTGGTGCGTTTCTCTGTGGAGGCCTCTGGGGTCCTCTTCTAATCAGTTTTGATTGAAGTCTACTTTGTCTGAAAATAGGATAGCAACTCCTCCCTGCTTTTGGGCTCCCATTGCATGAAGAACTTTTTCATCCTCTGATTTTTAATATGGGCTTCTTTGAATATCAAGTGTGTGTCCTGTATGCAGCATTTCATTTGGTTTAATTTTTCATTTGGATTTCATTTGGTTTTATTTTTTGATCCATTCTGTCACTCTGAGTCTTTTGATTGGGGAGTTGAGACCATGTATATTGAGAGTTATTACTGAAAGATGTTGGCTGATTTGTCATTGCATTGTTTTCCTGTTTCTTTTTCCTTTATTTTTCCCTTTAGCTTAGTTTCTCACTCTGCTTTTTGGCAGTGATGTTTTCATTGTTTCTGTCTAGGATACTTTTGTGTATTTCTTTGTGGTGCTGCTTCTGTAGTCATGAATTTCTTAGGTTCTCTTTGTTGTGGAAGATCCTAATTTCTCCATCACTTTTGAAAAATAGTTTTGCAGAACATATTAATCTAGTTTGAAAGTTTTTTGCTTTTTGGTTTGGAGACTATCCCTCCCAACTCTCCTGGCTTTTAAGGTTTGTGATGAGAAATCTGAAACTTTATAAGTTATTTGTTGTTTTTCTCTAATAGCTTTAAAATTCTTATCCTTGTTTTGGACTCCAGGGACTTTTGACTACAATGTGTCATGGAGAAGTTCTTTTCTGCTCATGGTTATTTTGGGGTCTGTATGCCTCATTTACTTGTATGTTGAGTTTCCTCCCATATTTGGAAAGTTTTTTATTATGATTTCTGTAAACAGATTTTGTTTTTTGGTACCAGGGACCAAACTGGGGACCTTGTGCTTGCGAGGCAGGTGACAGAACCACTGAGCTAAATCCCTGGCCCTATAAACAGATTTTTAAAAATGTCATTAGTGCCATCTTCTAATTTTTTCTAATTCCAATTAATCTTAGGTTATTCTTCTTTTCTACTGCCCATACTGTGATTAGAAGATTTTATCTCCTGGATTTCTGTTTGTTACCATTTTATAAAGTCTAATTCTTTGCTATACTGGTCACTCATGTTTTGCAGCATTTTAGTTAGCTCAGCTACCTTTCTATTTCTGTCTTTCTTAATCTCACTCCTCATTTTTTTTTTTTTTTTTTTTTAGTGGTGACTTCTATTTTATTCCTGTGTATAATCTGGGCTTCTGATTCTGTTAAAACTTAAATTTACTGTGTCAAAAGGCTAGAATCCAGGTTTAATTTCCTATTTACTCAGTATTTTAACATTTTATATGAAAGAGAACATTTGGAATTCAAAAGTAACTATCATCTCCAGGATAGAAAACACGAGTTATTTCTGTTTCTTATATATATACCCATATGCTCATGGCCACAACCCACCTTCAAGTCTTGATGTTATAAGTAGGATCTCCCTCTAGCATTAAATAATGTTAAATGTGTAAACTTCTGTTCACCAATAAGAGGAAGTGAACATTTTATCTTGAAGTTTTATGGTCAGTTTATTAAGTTCAATGGTGAAAGTTATCAGAAGAATATTTTCCTGAAAGTCATTTTTTCTTAGAAAAAAAAGAAAGGAAAATTAAAATCCTCTCAGCACAGCCACAGATGCTGTGGCTGTGGAGCTCTCCAGAGATGGTCCCTCAGTCCTCTGAGTCACTCCCTGGGCCAGCAGGGTTGTAGTCTGGGTCGTCCTCAACATCCTCCAGCTCCAAGTCATCCAGTTCCTGGAACAAAGACTCATCTACTTCCACATTATTTCCAGCATCCTCCAAGAACTGGATATCAGATGTGTCGAGATTATGATTGGTTTCAAACAGCTTTTTGCCACTTAAGTTATTTTTCCTGGTTGCTCTTCTTCTTTTATCTGTTTCTTTTTAATTTCCAAGAATTCTGCATCAAACTTGGCTTTCCAACATAAATTCTCAATTGTAACAGGTGTGCTGTGGTAAAATTGCTTCTCTGCTTCTTCTGCTTCTTTTTCTTTTAGTTTCTTTTCTTCCTCTCTTCTCATTTTTATCTGATCTACTATTTCCTTTAATTTTTCTTGCCCTGCTGTCACTAAAGATCATGACCACACCAAGATTTTCCTCAGCCTGTAATGCTAATAATTTTAAAACGTCTATGACATCATTATCTTCTAGGTTTTCCTGGGAGAATATTTCATAAAGAGGAGCTTCACCTGGGTATTTTTCACTGTATGTAAACTCGAGGGTAGTCTGGACAGTTTTATCATTTCCTCCAGCCTCAGATGTCACAGTGATGGTGAAGCTGGGTGGATTTTCTGATAATACTGAAAAGCACTGGCTGCAACTCCAGAGTTTCTTAGCAGGACTTTGTCAAGGGAAGCACTACTGAAGAATGTAGTATCAGGTAAGTCCACTTATATTTTGGAAGACTAGTTGTTTGGAGGGATGGCTCAATGTGTAATCAAGCTCTGTCTGTGGTGTTCATACCTATTTTCAAAGTACTGTGAAGGAGCTGGGGTAGATGGACTCCAGAGCCTCCAGCTTGTTTCGCTGCTCCTTGCTGTAGTCTGTCATTGTGGCCCTGGGTGCTGCCCATGGAGCACACCGATGCTCAGGTAGCATGCCACAACTGAGTCCTGAGGCCTCCCTCACTCACCTTTTTTTTCCAAAGGCCATCATTTGTTTTGTTATATCATTTTGAGCTCACTGTGTACCTTATTGATTTCTTTTGTTTTTTCTTTTATTACTTCATATACTTCAATTCTTTCCCATTGATGTCCCTTGCATCAACTTTGGGGGAGTTAGGAGATTTTTAGGCACTTTCTTGCCTTATTTTCTCATATTTATTTATTTATTTATTTATTTATTTATTTATTTATTTAGCTGAGGGTTAAAGATCAATGAGAATGGAAAGACTTTTGTGCTCATGGAGATATCTTTAGTTGGTGTCTGCTTCTCAGTGAAGTGATTGTGGATTTGTTTGTATTTTGATATTTATCTACTTCTTTGAACTACTCAACATCAACAGACCCAGCCATACAGTAATCATGCACATTAAAACAAATTTTAACAATTTTTCACTTTTTCAATATTTCTGGGCCTTGCCCAGACCCTACTACGTGAGTACTAACACACAGACTGTGATATGGAGGGATAAGGGAAAGAAAAAAGAAAAATGAAGAGGGCAAGTCAGCAAGAGGAGGAGAGAAGAGAATACCAATGAATGAAAAACAGGAGATTGGACTCTGTTGGAACTGTTTTAGTAGCTGGAGTAAAGGGGTAGTGTTGAGGGGGTTTGAGGGAATATTTGTGGAAGCAGGGGAATGAATGAAGAGGGATGCAAATGTAATTGGAGATTGAGGGAAGCTGTGAGAATGCTGGAATCTGTTAATGTGGTGATAGTTTCTATTTGGTCTCTCCATACACAGTTTTCTTGAGCTTTACCCTGACTTGCCCAAAAAGGTACTATTTAGAGTAAAAAGTTGGTTATTTTTATTCTCCTTTGCATATATACAGACACATCCTATATATAAACTAGATGTAAGGAGGAAAGGGATAAAGGAAAGATAAAAGGATAAGAGAGAAAAAGGAGAGAGAGAGAGGAGAGAGAGAGAGGAGAGAGAAAGAATAAAAAATACCAACAAACAATCCTCATGTATTTGCAAAAGGACAAAAATCAAAGTATCTTCACAGTCTCTGTTTTATTGCAGGCTAAGTTCCACTGCAGGTCTCCAAGCCTCCCATCTCACCCCACCCCCATATAATTTGCTCAGCTGCCTGCCTGTGAACAAGGAGGCTTGTGAGTCAAATGCCCTCTGAACCTGCTTCCCTGCTGCAAGCTGTGCTGGGCCATGGGCTAACTGTATGCCTTTGAGCTCTGTCCTTAGGTCTGACTTCCTCAGTTAACTCAGGAAGGGAAGGGTGCAGTGTAACTGTCCCATCACCTAGTTCTCCACTGACTTCTGCCTGAAACCCTCCTGATTGATACCCACTCCTTTCCCTGCATGGTAAATCTCACAGCCTTCTCTGTATTTTTTATCTGCAAGCTTTCTGCCTAGTGCACTGCCAGATGCTCTCTAGTCATGGTGCCATTCTCTGGCTCTCTGCCTGCCTTCCTTCTTTGCTCACTGTCCCCAAAGCATCACTCTAACCTATAAGCTTGGTGGAGCCTCAGGTCCCATGGCATTCAGCAGCTTCCAGCAGGGGGCAGTGGTAGGGGCTTCCATGCAGGCTCCTGATGGTGAGCAGTGGGTAGCATGCAGGGTGTCCCATGGGCACGACACTCCCAGTATTTAGGGGAGGAATGGAAATGAGCAATTGTTTATTCCAGGGTCAGTCTGGTCTCATCTCCCCAGCATCCCCCAGTGCTCAATACTGCATCCCTAATCAGGATCCTGTGCTTGTTTTCAGCTTCCACAAAGGCCTGTGAGTGTTTTTTCATAAGCATTTCACTGGCTTTCCATTTCTCTGATGCTGTGGGGTGAATATCTGGCTCACTGTATTCCTCTTCCCATGGGGAAGGTTGAGTTGGGAGCCTATTCTGGTACCCCGGCTGCTTGGATGCTGTTGAAGTGCTGGTTCCCTTGCTCAGGGGACTCAACTCACAAGATGACGTGTACCAGAAATTGACTGTTATAGTGAGACAGTTTTCATCATTCTCTTAATAACTAATGCATCAGACAATTAGTAGTAAAGATATAAGTTTTAAAAACCAAAACAAACATTAGATATAATACACACATATGGAGGTTTGTAAATAATAATGAAAGAAAACATATTTTTGCACATATATATCAAAGTTATATAAAGTGACCTTAGGTCATAAAACAGTGCTTTATGTAGCATTTTGTCATGTTGATCACATTATATGTCCATTCTCCAGTTAAGTGATAGTAAGTTTAATGAAGTGTACATTCGAGTCATTCATAGGAAAATGGATACATCTTGTGACCATAATGCTAAGTGAAATAAACCAGACACACAAGGTTAAGAATTGCCTAGTTTCAAATATATGAGAGAACCAAAATATAAATAACTCAAAGAGCAATGTAAAAATAGATAATAGCAGGACAGAGGGAAAGGAGAGGGGGAAGGTGAAGTAAAAAGGGTCAATATGTGGTATCATATTTCCCCACAATGAATGAACTTACATATTGAAAATATATACCAATAAAAATAAAAACAATGCTATTCTTATTGAAATGGATAACTCTATCATGAGTATATAAATAACATTCTACATAAATACACACTGAAGTATTTAAGAGTAAAGCTTTTTTTCCCTTTTTTTAGTATTTATTATGACATTTTAAAAGGAGAGTGACATAAACATAAAACTGGTGAGATATTGGACCTTGTTTCTGTGAAGCTAATGTAGCAATATTTGTTTCAATGAAAGGGGTTGCCCAACTTTTAAAAAATCATTTTTAATTTTATTGGTACAATTTAGATTTACAAAATGATCACATTCATCATACAGAATTTGTACCTTAACATGATGCATCTTGACTCCTTTTAAAAAATTTGTTAAATTCTTTTATTGGTACATTTTAGGTATACAACACAATTACATTTCTCATTGGGAACTTGTACCTTTACATAATGCATCTTGGTTCTTATTTTTTCCCCATTCCTAGCCCTCCCTTCACCCCCTCCACCCTTCCCTATTTACAAAGACTTTATTTCCATTTTTTCCATTCTCATCATTTGTCCTTTCCCTTCTTTCCTTTCCCCTGCCCCTCCCACTACCCCTACCCCTTTGGACTTTTTCTTCCTATTTTACATTATTGATTATTCATTCTAATCATTGGTATATTTTAGGTATAATGACATTCATCATTGGAAATTTGCATGTTTACATAATCTCTCTTGGTTCTTATTTTTCACCCTTGCCCAGCCCTCCCTTCAACCCCTCCATTCCTTCCAATTTACAAAGATTTTGTTCCTATTTTTCCATTTTCTCATATTAATCCCATTCCCTTCTACCCTTTCCCCTATCCCCCCACTTCCTTCCCCTTTTGCCCTTTTCTTCCTATTTCACATTACCTATTATACATTTTAGTCCTTATTTACACTTTCAGTTTCTCACACCAGAGAAACTATTCGGTATTTATACATGTGTGTCCTATTTATTTCACTTAAGAGTACTGCCTCAATGTGCATCCACTTAGCTATAAATGTCTCTAGCTTCTCATTTTTTTATGGCTGAGTAGTACTCCATTTTATTAAAAAAACCACATTTTCTTTATCTAGTCTCCAGTTGATGGGCATTTGGGCTGTTTCCAAGTTTTAGCTATCACAAACTGTGCTGCTATGAACATGGGCGCACATATATCACTGTGGTATTATTCTTTTAATTCTTTGGGGAAGATCCCCAGCAGTGGAATAGCGGGGTCAAATGGGACTTCCAGTCCTAGTTCTTTGAGGTATCTCCATACTGATTTCCACAGTGGTTGCACCAGTCTAAACTCCCACCAGCAGTGGAGAAGAGTTCTTCTATCCCAACAGCCCCACCAGCATTTGTTATTGGTTGATTTCATGATAGCAGTCATTCTTTCTGGGGTGAGATGGAATCTCAGCATTGTTTTCATTTGCATCTCTCGAATCACCAGTGATGTTGAACATTTTTTCATGTATTTATTTGCTATTTCTACTTCTTTGTGTGAGAAATGTCTCTTCTTTTCAGATGCCCATTTTCAGATTGGGTCTTTAAATTTGGGAGGTCTGATCTTTTTAAGTTCTTTATAGATTCGAGATAGTAGACCTTTGTGTGAGGAAAAGCAGGTGAAGATTTTTTTCTCACATTGTGGGTTGCCTCTTCACACTGCTGGTGGTTTCTCTTGCTGTGCAGTAGCTTTTTAATAAGAAGAGATCCCACTTGTTGATTCTTTGTGCTACTTCATGGGCAATTGAGGGTTTGTTCATAAAATCTTTTCCTACACCAATGTCTTCAAGGGTTCTACCTAACCTCTGTTCCCACTGGTTCAGAGTTTCTATTTTAATATTTATGTCTTTAATTCATTTAGATTTGAGTTTAGTGTATGGCAAGAGATATAGGTCTAGTTTTAATCTTTGGCAAGTTGAAGCCCAATTTTTCCAGCACCATTTATTAAAGAGGCTATCTTTCCTCCAGTGAGGGTGTTTGGCTCCTTTATCAAAGATGAGATGGCTGAGTGTGTCTGGTATTGTTTCTGCATCTTTTAATCTGTTCCACTGGTCCTCAGGTCTGTTTCTTTGCCAGTACCATGCTGTTTTTATCACAATAGCTTTGTAGTAGAGTTGCAGGTTGGGGATTGTGATACTCCCTGCCATGTCTCTGTTACCTAGAATTGCTTTTGCTATTCTGGGTCTCTTCTTGTTCCAAATGAATTTTTGGATTGTTTTCTCAAGGTCCATGAAGTATGCTGCTGGGATCTCAATTGGAATTGCATTAAATCTATATAGCAGTTTTGGAAGTATGGCCATTTTCACTATATTAATCCTTCCTACCCAGGAGCAGGGGATGTCTGTCCATTTGCTGATATCATCTTCAATCTCGCTTTTCAGAGTGCCATAGATTTCAGAGAAGAGGTCTTTGATTTCTTTCATTAGGTTGATTCCTAGGTATTTCAGTTTTTTGGATGCTATTGCGAAAGGAATTATTTGCCCTATTTCTCTCTCAGTGAGTCTGTCATTTGTGTAGAGGAAAGCTATTGATTTTTGTGTGTTGACCTTATAACCAGCTACTTGACTGAATTTGGTTATTAAGTCTAGAAGACTTTTGGTGGAGTTCTTGGGGTCTTCTATATAGAGTATCATGTCATCTGCAAATAATGACAGTTTAACTTCTTCATTTCCTATCTTTATTCCTTTTTATTTCTTTCTCTTGCCCAATTGCCATGGCTAATGTTTCCAGAACTATATTGAACAAGAGTGGTGATAGTGGACATCCTTGTCTTGTTTCTGATTTAGTGTGAAGGATTTCAGTTTTTGACCATTTAGTATGATATTGGCTGTTGATTTTTCATAGATGGCTTCTATCTGTTTGAAGTAGAGACCATCTATTCCAATTTTTTGTAGGGTTTTTATCATAAATGCATGTTGGGTTTTGTCAAGTGCTTTTTCTGCATCTATGGAGATAATCATATGGTTTTTGTCATTGGCTCTATTGATATAGTGTATTACATTGATTGATTTGCATATATTGAACCATCCCTGCATCCCTGGGATGAATCCCACTTGATCAGGGTGTATGATCTTCTTGATGATCTTCTGCATTCTGTTTGCCAGTATCGTATTAAGGATTTTTGCATCTATGTTCATTAGTGAGATTGGCCTATAGTTCTCTTTTTCAGTTGGGTCCTTCTCTGCTTTGGGGATCAAGGTGATGCTTGCTTCCAGGAATGAATTTGGGAGTATTGCTTCCCTTTCAATTTCATTGAAGAGTTTTAACAATAGTGGCAGTAGTTCCTCTCTAAATGTCTTGTA
This sequence comes from Heterocephalus glaber, assembly GCF_053883595.1. NCBI lineage: Eukaryota > Metazoa > Chordata > Mammalia > Rodentia > Bathyergidae > Heterocephalus > Heterocephalus glaber. The sequence goes on from NW_028258308.1 coordinate 41,235,976, forward strand.
GAATTCAGCAGTGAAGCCATCAGGGCCTAGGCTTTTCTTAGTTGATAAGTTTTTAATTACATTTTCAATTTCATTGGTTGATATTGGGTTGTTTAGAATTTTGAGGTCTTCTTTGTTCAACTTTGGTAATTCATATGTATCTAGGAATCTGTCCATTTCTTCTGTGTTTTCCATCTTATTGGCGTATAGGTTCTAGAAGTAGGTATTGATGATCCTCTGGATTTCTGCTGGGTCTGTTATAATTTCACCCTTTTCATTTTTAATTGCATGGATTTGGGCCTTTTCTTTCCTTTTTCTGATAAGGTTGGTAAGGGTTTGTCAATTTTGCTGATTCTTTCAAAGAACCAACTCTTGGCTTCATTGATTTTTTTGTATCATTCTCTTAGTCTCCATTGCATTGATTTCTCCTCTGATCTTTATAATTTCCTCCCTTGTATGAGCTCTGGGGTTGTCCTGCTCTTCTTTTTCTAGAAGCTTGAGGTGCAGCATCAGGTTGTTTAATTGGGCTTGTTCTGTTTTCCTAATATGCGTATTCACTGCTCTGAATTTCCCTCATAAGACTGCTTTCATTGTGTCCCACAGATTCCGATATGTTGTATTGTCATTGTCATTTAAGTGAAGGAACTGTCTGATTTCTTCTTTAATTTCCTCTGTGACTCATTGGTTATTCAGAAGTGTGTTGCTCAATTTCCACATGTTTATGAAAGTTTTCGAGTTTCTTTTGGTATGGATCTCCAATTTCATTGCACTATGGTCTGATAATATACAGGGGATAACTTCAATTCCTTTGCACTTACTTAAACATGTTCTATGTGTGAGTATGTGGTCTATTTTTGAGAATGACCCATGTGCAGCTGAGAAGAATGTGTATCCTGATTTTGTGGGATGGAAGACTGTAAACATCTGTTAAGTTCATTTGTTCAAGAGTTCGATTGAGTTCTAGCATTTCATTACTTATTTTTAGTCTACCTGAGCTATCTATTTGTGACAGTGGGGTGTTGAGGTCCCCCACTACAATTGTATTAGTGCATATGTGACTTTTCATGTCTGTTAGTATTTGTTTTATATAGTTGGGTGCACTAGTGTTTGGTGCATAGATATTTATGATTGTCATCTCTTCCTCTTGGATTGTTCCCTTTACAAGGATGTAGTATCCTTCTTCATCTCTCTTAATCAGTGTTGGTTTGAAATCTACTTGATCTGCCAAGAGGATAGCTACTCCTGCTTTCTTTTGGGTTCCTGTCACATGGAGTATTGTTTTCCACCCTTTAACTTTCAGTCTATGAGTTTCCTTTTGAATTAAGTGTGTTTCTTGTGTGCAGCATATTGTTGGATTTCGCTTCTTGACCCATTCTGCCAGTCTATTTCTTTTGATTGGTGAATGGAGACCATTAACATTGATGGTTATAACTGAAATGTATTGACTTGTCATTGCCATGACTTTTTCTTTTTGTTGGGTTCTCCCCCTTTATGTTTAATTTCTTGTCATGCCTGATGGGTTCATTCTGCTTTGCTTCCTGGGGTTGTGATCCTCAATGTCTGTTCCTAGGATATTGTGTCAAATTCTTTGGAGTGCTGGTCTGGTATTCACAAAGTTCCTAAGGTGCTCTTTGTCATGAAAGTATCTTATTTCTCCATCCATTTTGAAAGATAGTTTTGCAGGGTACATCAATCTGGGTTGGAGGCTGTTTTCTTTTAGGGCTTGAAATACAACACTCCAAGCTCTTCTGGCCTTGAGGGTTTGTGTTGAGAAGTCTGCTGTGATTCTGATGGGTTTTCCTTTGTATGTGATTTGTTTCTTTTCTCTAACTGCTTGTAGAACTTTGTTCTTTTGTTGAGTTTCTGGAATCTTAACAATTATATGCCTATGTGTAGATTTTTTTGATCAAGGCTATTTGGAGTCCTATATGCCTCACTTATCTGTATGTCAAGCTCTTTTCCCCTGCTTGGGAAGTTTTCTGCCATTACTTCTGTGAAGAGTTTTTTTAATGTCATCTGCACTCTCTCCTGTTTCTTCATTGACTCCAATCAGTCTTATGTTATTCTTCTTTGCGTCGTCTAGCAGCTGTTGGTTTGATTTCTCATGTTCCCATATAATTTTGAAGCAATTTTTCTTTTCCTGGTCATTAATTGCAATCTTATCTTCTATATCTGAAATTCTGTCCTCACATTGGCTCATTCTGCTGTGTAGACTTTCAGTGGAGTTTTTAATCTCCTGGAAATCTACTTGGATCAGTTTTATGTATTCCATTTGTTTCCTATGTTGGGATTCTATCATGTTCCTCAGCTCCTCTCTAGATTTATTAATCATGACTTGCACTAGGAGCACAATCTCTCCTGTTATCTGAGAAATTATTTCTGAGTTCATTTTTTCCAGATCCCCTTTTGTTGCCAGTTCAGTGGGTCCAGGTGGTTGAATATCAGAGTGTTCCATCTCATTTCCCTTTGGGGTTGCTGTAGGTGATCTGGAAGTCTGGTTTTGAGACTTATTTATGTATTTTCTCATTTCAATTGGGGAGGAGGGGGTGTGCTGTTGGCACCCGTGTGGATCACCTCCTCTGAGCTGGAAGAGGTGGGACAGGGGCCAGGAGCGCCAGTAGGGATGGTGGCCTAGAACGCCCTTCCTCTGGGCTGGGAGCAGTGGGAGGGATGGTGGCCAGGAAGCCCATTCCTCTGGACCAGCAGCAATGGGATAGTGGCTCAGAAGCCCCTACCTCTGGGGTGGGAGTGGTGGGACCCAGTACCATGGTCTGGTGGTCTGGTGTCCTTTGCATCTTTGTAGTGTGGAACCAGGTGGCTGTACAGAGGACCAGGGGGCTGTCCAGTGGATTGTTGCCAGGGCGCGGGCTAATTTGACATGTTCCACATGACTCACAACCTCCATAGGTCATCTGCAGACCTGCCTGTCTGCAGTGGGTTGACCTGGCATGTTCCAAATGACTTGCGACCTCAGTAGGGCATCTGCAGCCCTGCCTGTCTGCAGCAGGCCAACCAGGCATATTTCACACAACTCTTGACCTGGGTAGGGCATCCGCAGACCTGCCTGTCTGCAGTGGGCTGACCCAGTGTGTACCATGCAACTTGCAAACTCAGTAGGGCATTGCAGACCTGCCTGTCTGCAGAGGGCCGACCTGGCATGTTCCGCACAACTTGTGACCTCGGTAGGGCATCCGCAGCCCTGCCTGTCTGCAGTGGGCTGACCTGGGGTGTTCCGCGTGACTGGCAACCTCAGTAGGGCATCTGCAGGCCTGCCTGTCTGCAGTGGGCTGATTCGGTGTGTTCCGTGTGACTCGTGACCTCGGTATGGCATCCACAGACCTGCCCGTCTGCAGCGGGCTGACCCGGCACATTCTGCGTGACTCGCAAACTCAGTAGGGCATCGGCAGACCTGCCTGTCTGCAGTGGGCTGACCTGGCATGTTCCACGTGACTCACAACCTCGGTAGGGTGTCCACAGACCTGCCTGTCTGCAGCAGGCTGACCCAGTGTTTTCCGCGCTACTCGCGACCTCGGTAGGGCATCTGCAGACTTGCCTGTCTGCAGCGGGCTGATTCAGTGTGCTCCACGTGACTTGCAACCTCGATAGGGCATCCACAGACCTGCCTGTCTGCAGTGGGCTGACCTGGGGTGTTCCGCGCGACTGGCAACCTCAGTAGGGCATCTGCAGGCCTGCCTGTCTGCAGCGGGATGAATTTGTACATTCCGTGTGACTCGTGACCTCAGTAGGGCATGCGCAGACCTGCCTGTCTGCAGCGGGCTGATTTGGCGTGTTCCGCCTGACTCTCGACCTCAGTAGGGCATGCTTGATTCCTTTTTTTTACTATTCCCTTTCCCTCCCTTCAACTCCTCTTCCCCTTTATTTACAAAAGCCCTGTTTCCATTTTTTCCTTCTTTTTCTCAATTTTTCTTTTTTTCCTTCCTTTTCCCCTCCTACCCTCTAGTTTCCCCTTCCTATTGAACATTTTTTCTTATTTCACATTGTCTATTATACATTTTGGTCCCTATTTACAATTTCAATTTCTTAGAGAGACAATGCAAAATTTACACATCTGTGTCTGGTTTATTTCACTTAAGAGTATAGTTTCAAGGTGCACCCATTTAGCTATAAATGTCTCAAGTTTATTCTTTTTTATGGCTGAGTAGTACTCCATTGTATAGAAGAATCACATCTTCTTTATTCATTCATTGGTTGTTGGGCATTTGGCTTGCTTCCAAGATTTAACTATTACAACTGTGTCACTATAAACATGAGTGCACATATATTTCTGCGGTATGATGCATTTAATTCTTTTGGGAAGATACCCAGAAGAAGAATAGCTAGGTCAAATGGGATCTCTAATCCTAGTTTTTTGAGGAACTTCCACGCTGATTTCCACAGTGGTTTCACCAGTCTGCACTCCCACCAACAGTGAAGGGTTTCTTCTTCCCCACAGGCCTGCCAGCATTTGTTGTTGGTTGATTTCTTGATAATAGCCACTCTTTCTGGAGTGACAGAATCTCAGCATTGTTTTAATTTCCATTTCATGAATGACCAGTGATGTTGAACATTTTTTTCATATATTTACTTGCTTTTTGTACTTCTTCTTCTGAGACGTGTCTATTCATTTCAGATGCCCACTTTTGGAATGAGTCTTTAAATTTGAGGGGTCCAATTTTTAACAGTTCTTTGTATATTCTAGATATTAGTCTTTTGTCTGAGGGACTATTACCTAGATTTCTTTCACTCTGTGGATTGTCTTCATTCTGTTGGTGATTTCCTTTGCAGTGCAAAAAGCTTTGTAATAGGGTGAGATTCCAGTTGTTGATCCTTTGTATTATTTCCCATGTAGTCTGGGTTTTGTTCATGAAGTCTCTGCCTACCCCTATGTCCTCAAGAGTTCTCCCTATTCTCTCTTCCAGCAGATTTAGTGTTTCTGTTTTAATATTTAGATCTTTGATCCATTTTGATTTTAGTTTAGTGCATGGTGAGAGACATGGATCTAGATTTAGTTTTCAGCATGGTGAAAGCCAGTTTTTCCAGCACCATTTATTGAAGAGGCTATCCTTCTTCCAATGGACATGTTTGGCCCTTTTGTCAAAGGTAAGGTGGCTGAGTGTGTTTGGGGCTTCTAGTCTGTTCCATTGATCTTCAGGTCTGTTTTTTGTTTGTTTGTTTGTTTGTTGTCAGCATTATGCTTTTTTTTCATGGTAGCTGTGTAGTATAATTTCAAGTCAGGGATTGTGATGCCTCCAGCCTTGCCTTTGTTGCCCAGAATTGCCTTTGCTATTTTAGGTCTCTTCTGGTTCCAAATGAATTTTAGAATTGTTTTCTCTAATTCTGTGAGATATGCTGCCAGGATTTTGATCAGGACTGGATTAAATTTGTATAATAATTTTGGAGGTATGGCTATTTTCACTATATTGGTTCTTCCTTTCCAAGAGCAAGGGATTTCTTTCCATTTTCTAATACCCTATTTGATCTCCTTTTCCAGAGTATTATAGTTTTCAATGTCTTTTACTTCCTTCATTGGAGTGATTCCTAGGTATTTCATTTTCTGCAATGTTATGGTGAAAACTGTTATTTCCCTGATTTCTCTCTCAGCAAGTTTGTTGTTCATTAGAGGAAGGCTATTGATTTTTGAATGCTGACTTTATATCCAGCTATGCTACTGAATTTGATCGTTAAATTTACAATTCTTTGGGGGAAGTTTTTGGGGTCTTCTATGTAGTGTATCATGTCATCTGCAAATAATGATGGTTTAACTTCTTCCTTTCCTATCCTTATTCCTTTTATTTCTTGCTCTTGTCTAATTGCTCTGGCTAATGTTTCCAGAATTAAATTGAATAAGAGTGGTGACAGTGGAAATCTTTATCTTGTTTATGATTTAAGAGCGAAAGCTTTCAGTTTTTGTCAATTTCATATGATGTTGGTTTGTTATAGGTGGCTTTTATCAGATTGAGATAAGGACCATCTATTTTAATTATCTGTAGCGTTTTGATCATGAATGGGTGTTGGACTTTGTCAAATTCTTTCTTTGCATTAATTGAGATAATAATGTGCTTTTTGCTTTTGGCTCTGTTGATATGGTGTATTAAATTTATTGATTTGCATATGTTGAACCATCCCTGCATCCCTGAGATGAATCCCACTTGATTATGGTGTATAATCTTGACAATTTGCTGCATTATGTTTCCCAGTATTTAAGAGTAAAGCTTTATGACACAATTTTCAACTTGCAAATGATGAAAGCACAAAAGAAAATGGGATACAATATTTACAATAATCTTAGGGAAAGAAAGGGGATGTTTTCTTTGTATTATAAATGCAAACTATAAGTTTTAAATAATTTCCAAATAAAATGATTAAAACTGAAAATGAAGTAAAGAGGAATTTCATTTGAATAAATGCTAGAGAGAATTCAACAATCTAAAAATAAATATTAGAAATATAGACTTACTAAAGAAAAAGAGCACGTAGGTTAAGAAAAATACTTTTTAATTTTATTTCTTTAAAGAACAATTGAATATTTTGCTAAAATAATGTATTCTATTGCTTACAACAAATGGAGTCATAAGATATAGTTTCACAAAATTGCAATGGTTAGGGCTGGAGATTTAGCTCAGTGGCACCTGCACCTGCCTCACAAGCACAAGGTCTTGAGTTTGATCCCCGGTACCAAAAAACAAACAAATAAACAAACAAAATTGCAATGGTTAATTGTCTTTACAAGTAATTTTACTGTTTTAATGCTCTTAAACTATATCTAAAATGGCTTGACATTAATTCTAAATCATGATAAATTGATGTACTAATATCTACCACCAGAGAAATAATTAGGATGGGGGCCTAGATACAGAGATATATTAGAAAGAAATCAATATAGAGGTTACAAATACATTCTAAATATAAGACACTAGTCCAAGAGGAGGTAAAGAATAGGGCAATAATAACTGATTATTTGTAATGAGCACTAATAGCAGAGTGCTTGAGCACTGTGCTTAGTCACCAGTACTGTTCCAACATACATTCACTACACATTCTAATGAAAGACAGGTATTGTCTCTGGCTATAAATAGAAAGAAAACCCCTTCAGGGTTATCAATACACTGTTTATTGGAGCCATAGTTTAAGACTAAAGACAAATAGACTGAAAAAATAGGGGAAGGAAATAGTAATGGTAGAATGTTGTCAGTCACTCTCTGGTTGTATTTGCATAACGACTTTAGCACAACATAACTCAGACACTTGTGGTTCCACTTTTAGGCCAAATACCAGTATTCCTCAAGTAGTAGCAATAATGTTTAAGATGTAAATGTCTCCCTGAAATATATGTGTTATTTAGTAAAATAGACTATATTAACTACATTAATGGGACTTTATGTAAACATTAAGTGATATAACACATTTAATGAACATGCAGATAAATATAAGTTTAATGTTAGTGTATATATAACAAAGAAATATCAATATGTACACATAACTGTATATAGGTGTATATATGTTTAAAACAGAAATATGTGCTTATAATTTATCTCATTGAAAGACCTTAAATATTTTTTCTTCATTATTTTGTCTAACTTTTTTCAGTCTTTATTTTTTATTAGTACATATTCTTTCCCATAATTATTTATTTTGATAAAAATTATGGGAGAATGCAAATTTTTTAATGAACAAAATACAGAACTTTTTGACTCTCCTTGAGAGATCTTAGGCAAATTGTCAATGATAATAAACAAAAAAGTTTTTTAAAGCTGCTGCTAAGGCTTTGTTAAAACTGATATTATATAAAAATGTTCCAAACCCAAATGAATCTTCCTATCAATGATACTTCCTATTTTTAAAGTACAGCACACCTACCAGAAAACTAAAGCAATTTGTAAAACATATACTGTTATTAGAGATACGTCTAACAAACATCATCCATTCAGTAATAAACCAATTAGGTTAATCTAAAGGAGGAATCTTTCACCAAGTGTTAAGGTGGATTCAGAAATACCTGCAGCTAGACACAAACCAGTAGATTTTAGTGTGATACAACCCTTCTGTACATTATTTTTTTTTTGCCATTAAGTTTATTGGTACATTTTAGGTATAAAATACAGTTACATACATCATTGGGATCTTGTGCCATTACACGAGTATCTTTGTTCTTATTTTATTCCCCTTCCCCTGCCCTTCCTTCACCCCCTCCACCTTTCCTTATTTGCAAAGACTTTGTTTCCATTTTTTTTCCTTTTCTCATATTTTTTCTTTTCCTTTCTTTCCTTTCCCCTACCCCTCCCACTTCCCCCGTTCTTTTAGAACTTTTCTTCCTTTTACACAACATCAATTATACATTTTTAAAATTAAAATATCAAGATCTAGGAGACATTACCACAGATTTTTACAGAATTTAAAAGGCTATATAAAGCATATAACAAAAATCTATTTTGAAATAAATTTGACAACTTCTAGGAAGTACCATGGAAGACAAATTAATGAAACTAACTCTGGAGGAAATAGAAAATTTGAATAGCACCTATTAAAGGAAGTATATTCCTAGCTTGAAAATCTACCTATATGACAACAACAGGCTTGTATACATTTTAGATGAGAAATTATATAAAACATTTAAAGTAGAAAAAAAAGGAACACTTCTCCCCTCATTTTAGGAAATCAACCTTGTGTTAATCCTAAAACTGGATAAAGATAATAGAAGAAAAAAGTATGAACATAGAAATTTGTTTAACAAAATAAACTATTAGAAATCAGATCTGGCATATGTAGAAAGTGGTTTTGTTTTAGGGATGGCAGTGTTGGTTCAGCGTTGAAAGATCCACCCCCAAAAGTCATCATTTTAACAGAGGAAAGGAAAAAAACCATATGATCCTGTCACTAGATGGAGAAAAAGTATTGGACTAAATTCTACAGCTATTCATGGTAAAAGCTATCAGGAGACTAGAAGTAGAACAGAAACTTCTCAACACATAAGACATGTACTCCACACTTTCAGCAAAAACACCTTATATGAATGGAGAAGATACAATGCTTTCTCCCTAAGGTGGGGAACAAGGGCAGATATGCCTACTCTTCATCTGTCCATTAAACTTTGAAACACAGGCCTAAACCAAAATAGTCTGGCAATAAAATGACACAATTAGGACAGGATTGGCAAGGTAGGAGCAAAATCTTTATATGTCAATGAAATGATCATCCACAGAGAAAATACTAAGAAATCTCTAGGAGCCCCTAGAACTTGTATTTGAATTTAGCAGGATTAGAAAATACAAGGTATATATAAAAATTCAGGTCTATGTATACTTGCTATAAATGAAGAATTGGATATTGAAATTTAAAAGTTATGTAGGAGTACAAAGGATCTAGAAAAGTGAAAAGAAAAAAAAAGAACAGTGTTGGAAGATGTTTAGTACCTAATTTTAAGAGTTCCTCTGAAGCTACAGTAATCAAGGCAATGTTGGTGTAAGGAAAGACATATAGATCATTGGAATAAAACAGAGAATCTAGAAATAGAACCACACATATATGGTCCACTGAGTTTTGAAAGATTATTTAACATTAGCATTTTATAGAATATAAACTCAATTCAAGAGCCAAGGAAAAGATAGTGTTTTCAGCAAATGGCACTAGAACACCTGGTATCCGTATATAAAAAACTAAACTCAATCCTTTCTTTCCATACATGAAAATAACTTGAAGGGATCTATGAACCTAAATATGAAAGCCTAAAAGTATAACACTTTAAGAAGAAATTATAAGGGAAAATGTTTATGAATTCATGGTAGGCAAGAACTACCTAGTATACAAAAGACATGATGTATAAAGAAAAAAATTGATAAGTGAGATTCCTTCAAAATTTAGAACTTTAAATGACATCATTAAAATGAAAAGTAGTCTTTAAACAGACCATATTTACAATGCATATAACCTATGACCAGGATATATAAAAACTCTTATAGCTCATTAATAGACAACCCGATTAAAAAGTAGACACAAGAAGATGATAAATAGCCAGTACAGCATAAGGAAAGGTGTGCAACAATAGAATCAGAAAAATACTAATCAGTACAATAATAAGATTGAATTGTACACTCATTGGGGAGATGAAGTTAAAAGTTGTAAAAGCCTTGTCATGACTTTTTCTTTTTGTTGGATTCTCCCCCTTTGCATTTAATTTGTCACGCCCAATGGATTCATTCTGCTGGGCTTCCTGGGGTCATGATCCTCATAGTCTTTTCCTAGGATATTGTCTAAAATTTTTTGGAGTGCTGGTTTGGCGTTCATGAAGTTCCTAAGGTGCTCTTTGTCATGAAAGTATCTTATTTCTCCATCAATTTTGAAAGATAGTTTTGCAGGGTACATCAATCTGGGTTGGAGGCTGTTCTCCTTTAGGGCTTGAAATATGTCACTCCAAGCTCTTCTTACTTTGAGGGGTTGCATTGAGAAGTCTGCTGTGATTCTGATGGGCTTTCCTTTGTATATGATTTCTTTTCTCACACTGCTTGTAGAATTTTGTTCTTCTGTTGGATTTCTGGAATCCTAATTATTATATGCATATGTCTAGATTTTTTTTTGATCAAGGCTATTTGGAGTTCTATATGCCTCATTTATCTGTATGTCAAGTTCTTTCCCCCTGCTTGGGAAGTTTTCTCTCTTCACTTCTGTGAACAGTTTTATGTCATCTGCACTCTCTCCTCTTTCTTCATTGACTCCAATCAGTCTTATGTTATTCTTCTTTGCATCATCTAGCAGCTGCTGGATTGAATTCTCGTGGTCCCTTACAATTTTAAAGCAATTTTTCTTTTCCTCCTCACTAATTGCAATCTTATCTTCTATATTTGAAATTCTGTCCTCACATTGGTTCATTCTGCTGTGTAGACTTTCAATCAAATTTTTAATCTCCTGGAAATCTGTTTTGATCTGTTTTATGGATTCCATTTGTTTCCTATGTTGGGATTCCATCTTGTTCCTCAGAGCCTCTATTTTTTTTTATCCATGTCCTCTCTAGATTTATTAATCATGTGTTGCACTGTGGGCAGAACCTTTGCTGTTATCTGAGAAATTATTTCTGATTTCATTTGTTCTAGATCCTTTTTCATTGCCAGTTCAGGGAGTCCAGTTGGTTCAATATCTGATGGTTCCATCTCGTTTCCCTTTGGGGTTGTTGTAGGTGATCTGGAAGTCTGTTTTTTAGGCTTGTTTATATGTCTTCTCATTTCCAAGGGGGAGAGGGGCTGCTGGTGCCCACGCATCTCACCTCCTCTGCCCTTGAACCAGTGGAATATCAGCAGGGAGCCTCCTCCTGGGTGCTGGGATTGGCTCACCTTCTCTGCCCTAGGAGTGGTGGAATGGTGGTGGGGAGCATCCTCGTGGGCACTGTGATTGGCTCACTTCCTCTGGCCTAGGAAGGGTGGGATAGCTGTACTTGGTATTCTTTAGTGAGTTCTGTCTTTGAATCTAGACAGGGGATATAGTTCATAGAGTTTTCAGTCCATACTTGAATGGTACCAAGGCAGGGTGGCAGAGGGGCAACAGTTCATGGCAGAGGAAGGCAGCAAAAGCAACAAGATAGGCAGGAGGGGTGGGCATTGCAGAGGAGAAATAGTTCATAGCACCCACATGGTAGCAAAAGCAACAAGGACCTTTCTTTACATTATTGATGTACTTCTACACTGATTTGGTGATCAATAAATACGTAAGTATTACTTTCCCTAAGTCATTGTAGAGGTAATAGGGGAGATACAAAATTTGAATGGAGTAAAATAGAACTGATTTTCCTACAAATATACTTGAATTTAAACATAAACTGAAGAATATATTGAAATATATAAATAACACATACCAAGCCTTTGTCCATAATGATTTGTATTTTCAGAGTCCTGGTCAACAGTGGATCAAGTGAATGTTTCTATGAACAAAAAATATGAATAAAAACATTTTCAGAATTCTAACATTATCATGTATTATATATTAATGGACCTCCCCAGAGGTACAGAAATATAGGTATTTAGAGTTATATACATAGACACATATACAGAAAAATAACAGGATAGATGCATACTTAGTAAGTAAGCAAAAGGGAATCCTTAGAAAAATTTTAAAATAAATCAGATTCTTTCTTTTTTTCTTCTTTCTTTTTCTTTATTTCTTCTTTTGTGCTGGGAAATGAACTCAAGGCTTCTTGCACACTCTATCAGTGAACTACACTGTCTGCTCATTTTATATTTGTGACATTTGTTATTCTCAAAAATGTTGCTGAAAGGAGGGATAATTACATGTTTCCTCCCTTTCAGTAACTTCCAGTGTACCTTGTAGGATATCGTCACTAACTTTTACCTTAAGTAAATTTCCATTAACTTTACCCTACATGTGGTCTTCATTTTCTCATTAATTTGTACTTTTCTTTATATTAACTTATTGTGTTCCACATTCAATTAAATGTTTCCATTTTGCATATATAATTAAATTACTTGTGACAAATATATACACTTGTGTAGCCATTACTGTAATCCAGGCAAAGAATGTTCCCATCACACTCTTCCATGTCAATAGCCTACATGGTTCAAGCAACCTGTGATCTTCTTTCCCTTGCTATTCCTTTGCTATTTGCCTGCTAGTAAGAATAATCTGATCAAGGATTCATATAAAGGAAGTTATATGGTACTTATTCTTTTATATCTGGCTACTTTCACTCAGCATTTTTTCATGGTGTTGGGATTATTCATAGTTCATTCATTTTTGTTGCTAAGTATTATGCTGTTTTAGAGTACATCATAACTGGTTCTACATTCACCTGTTGATGGAAATTGGACTTTTACATATGTTAGCAGTTATAAACAAAGTTGCTCTGGCAGAGGAGGAGGCTTCTGGGCCACTGTAGCACTGCTCCCAGGGCAGAGGAGGAGGATTCTGGGCCAGTGTACCACCACTCACGACTCCCAACACAGAGGAGGTGAGCTGTGTAGGTGCCAGAAGCACCCTCCACCCCGTTGAAATGAGAAGACACATAAATGAGTCTCAAAACCAGACTTCCAGGTCACCTACAGCAACCCCAAAGGGAAACAACATGGAACACTCTGATACTCAACCACCTGGACTCCCAGAACTGGCAACAAAAGAGGATCTGGAAAAAATGAAATCAGAAATAATTTCTCACATAACAGCAGAGATTGTGATAGTGCAAGACATGATTAATAAATTTAGAGAGGAGCTCAGGAACATGATGGAATTCCAACATAGGAAACAAATGGAATCCATAAAACAGATGCAGATTTCCAGGAGATTAAAAACTCCATTGAAAGTCTACACAGCAGAATGAGCCAATGTGAGGACAGAATTTCAGATATAGAAGATAAGATTGCAATTAGTGACCAGGAAAAGAAAAATTGCTTCAAAATTATAAGGGAAGATGAGAAATCAATCCAGCAGCTGCTAGACAATGCAAAGAAGAATAACATAAGACTGATTGGGCTCAATGAAGAAACAGGAGAGAGTGCAGATGACATAAAACTGTTCACAGAAGTGATGATAGAAAACTTCCCAAGTAGGGGAAAAGAAGTTGACATACAGATAAGCGAGGGATATAGGATTCCAACTAGCCTTCATCAAAAAAGATCTACACATAGGCATATAATTGTTAAGATTCCAGAAACACAACAGAAGAACAAAGTTCTACAAGCAGTTAGAGAAAAGAAACAAATCATATACAAAGGAAAGCCCATCAGAATCACAGCAGACTTCTCAATGCAAACCCTCAAGGCAAGAAGAGCTCAGAGTGACATATCCAAGCCTTAAAGGAGAACAACCTCCAACCCAGATTGATGTACCCTGCAAAACTATCTTTCAAAATTGCTGGAGAAATAAGATACTTTCATGAAAAAGAGCACCTTAGAACTTCATGATACCAAACAAGCACTCCAAAAATTTTTAGACAATATCCTAGGAAAAGACAATGAGGATCACAACCCCAGGAAGCACAGCAAAATGAATCCATTGGGCATGACAAGAAATTCAATGTAAAGGGGGAGAATCCAACAAAAAGAAAAAGTCATGAAAATGATAAGTCAATATGTATCAGTTATAACCATCAATGTTAATGGTCTTAATTCACCAATCAAAAGAAATAGACTGGCAGAATGGGTCAAGAAGCGAGTTCCAACAATATGCTGCATACAAGAAACACACTTAATTCAAAAAGAAATTTATAGACTGAAAGTTAAAGGGTGGAAAACAATACTCCATGTGACAGGAACCTGAAAAAAAGCAGGAGTAGCTATCCTCTTTGCAGATCAAGTAGATTTCAAACCAACACTGATTAAGAGAGACAAAGAAGGATACCACATCCTTTTAAAGTGAACAATCCAAGAGGAAGAGATGACAATCATAAATATCTATGCACCAAACACTAGTGTGCCCAACTACATAAAACAAATACTAATGCACATGAAAAGTCATATGTACACTAATACAATAGTAGTGGGAGACCTCAATATCCCATTGTCACAAATAGATCAACTAGACAAAAAATAAGCAGTGAAATACTAGAACTCAAACTCTTGAACAAATGAACTTAACAGATGTTTACAGAGTGTTCCACCCCACAAAATCAGAATAGACATTCTTTTCAGCTGCACACAGATCATTGTCCAAAATAGACCACATACTTGCTCATAGAACATGTTTCAGTAAGTGCAAAGGAATTGAAGGTATCCCCTGTATATTATTAGACTATAGTGCGATGAAATTGGAGATCAATAGCAAAAGAAACTGCAAGAATTTCATAAACACATGGAAACTGCACAATGCACTTCTGAATAACCAATGGGTCACAGAGAAAAGTAAAGAAGAAATCAAAGAGTTCCTTCAATTAAATGACAATCACAATACAACATATCAGAATCTACGGGACACAATGAAAGCAGTCTTAGAGGGAAATTCATAGCAGTGAATACTCATATTAGGAAAACAGAGCGAGCCCAATTAAACAACCTGATGTTGAACCTCAAGCTTCTAGAAAAAGAAGAGCAGGACAAACACTTAGCTCATACAGGAGAGGATATAATAAAGATCAGAGGGAGCAGGAGCCCGCGTGGGAGCAGCGAGCAGCAGCAAGCCCGCACCAGGGCAGCCGAGCCCTGTCCGGAGCCCAGAGCCCCGCGTGGAGCAGCCCCCCGGGGAGGAGCCTCGCGGGTGGGGATGGATGCCACATACTGGCACCACCAGGCCACTTGTCTGGCCGCATGAAAATTCAGTGTGTGTCCTTCTTGGTGGTTCTACCATGAGTGCCAAATCTGCCATCAGCAAGGAAATTTTTGCACCTCTTAATGAAAGGATGCTGGGAGCTGACCAAGTCAAGAGGAGGACAAAGAAAAAGATTTCTTTCTTGGCAACTGGGGGTCAAGGCAAATATTTAACTTATATCTGTCTGTCGGTGACAAACAAGAAACCCACACAAGCATCTGTCACAAAGGCCAAGCAGTTTGAAGGTTCCACATCATTTGTTTGGTGATCACAGTGGATGCTTGAGCAGCTTTGCCAAGTTAATGGTATTGATCCTAATCGGGATTCTGCAGAATTCGATTTGTTTGAAAATGCTTTTGACCAGTGGGTAGCCAGCACAGCCTCAGAGAAGTGCACCTTCTTCCAGATCCTCCACCACACTTGCCAGAGGTACCTCACAGACAGGAAGCCAGAGTTTATTAACTGCCAATCCAAAATTATGGGAGGAAACAGCATCCTCCATTCAGCTGCTGATAGTGTGAGCAGCGCTGTACAGAAGGCAAGCCAGACCTTGAATGAGGCTGGAGAGTGTTTAGGCTGAGTGGAGGAGAAGACAGAAGACATGAAGAACAGGGCCCAGCAGTTTGCAGAAACTGCACACAAACTTGCCATGAAGCACAAATGTTGAAAAACTGCCTATCCTGGAGACCCTCCTAAGAGAAATGGAAGAGTTGTTCAGCAGTTTTTACAAGAATTCTGGACCTTCAGTTGCTTCTTTTTTTCCCAATGTATGGACACTTAGGGTTTTTGGTTTGTTTTGTTTTTCATTTTCGGTTGTTAATATGAATGAAAAAGTATTGTGTTTATACATTTCCTTGATAATCTTGCAAAAAAAAAATGCAACAGTAGCATCAGCTTCATTTCAATTTTTCCCATGTGTGTATGTGTGTGTGTGTGTGTGTGTGTGTGTGTGTGTGTGTGTGTATGTGTTTGAATGTTTTCTTTTTTAAGAAGAAAATTTTTGGAAGTTTGGATATAAAATTTGGACCAAGTGATAAACTGAGCTGGGTCTAAACTGGCAATGTGTACTTTTTTCTCCCTGATATTAAGCAAGAAGACATTTCAATGTGGTGACATCAGATGTTATTGTTGCTGGATGAAAATGAAAGTCAAGCAGCAATTGGTTTCATTCACAGTCCTAGAACTCTTGAGTTGAAGAGTAAAATTAGAATTCTGTATCCTGAGATATAAATGTTTTATGAAAAACACTTGGCTTTATTATCAGAAATAGCAGTCTTAGATTTTACTTTTTGCATATTAATCTTTTGCATGTACTATTACCATTATTCAAGAAACAAATCAGAATCACAAATAGAAATCTACTTTCTGAGCTGCAACTTAGCTACTTCTGCTGCTTTTTTCCAGGCTGATGATTCTGAATTACCATATGAAGGATAAAAGCTTGACAGTTAAAACCTAAGGAAAAGCCTACTTTTAAAACCTGTGTCTTCAAGGATGTTTGTCTTTTGTCATTGTTCCAAATTACCATAGCTGGTATTGGAATGAGCTTGGATTTTTATCAAAAATTGATTTGTCCAGATAAAATGTTTATGTGAAAAGATATTACATTTAAAATCCTTTTTCTTTTGTTTTTTCAAAGCCATGCCCATTTTAGAGATACCCTCAGAATGTCCTTGGGGAAGGGCCTTCAGTTTCTTGGTATCTGGCTTTTGGAGGTTTGCATGTTGTTCTTGCTGTCTATTTAATGCAATTTAACATGTGTGTTTCTTGACAAATTGCATAAGATAGCAATTATATCTTGCCTGAATTTGACCCATGAGTTTTGCAATAAAGCCTTTATGTTGCTGCCAGATTGAACAGAGTTGGCCATACACCTTTTGTTTGTGTTTTGCTCAAGATGATACTACATTTTCAGTCTGAAGCTTTGTTTCCAAGAAGGTTAAAATACTAAACATAAAAAGCTGTCCCTATTCCTCATGAAACAAGGAGGCAAAGCTCCATATCTCACATCTCAGACAAACTGTCAGCCTCTCACTGCAGTACATTGATTTTTAAGCTGCCTGAGTCTTCAGGACTCCTCCTGTTCCTTCCTATCCATTGAGCCAGTGGAGTCTCTGTGTATTGTAGTCTGTTATATAGCAGCATAGGATGACTTTTGGATTACTAATGTTGACTTAAATAGCTTAAGTTGTGTGGTGGGCTGGGGGCTTTGGTCTTTGCTGGCCAGAGAGAGCAGCACTGATCAGACCCAAAGCTCAGCTTCTTCTCAGTCTCATTTGTCTACCTTTTCTGTAGTTCGCCATGTGCTGCTGTGGCTTGCAGGAGAGCAGAACTCGCTGCAGAAGTTCTGGTAACGTCCCCTTCCCCGTTCCCTACACACCACACCTTTTATTCATTACCTCGTAACAAATGATTTGCAGAGAATTCAGTACATCTGGAGAAACAAATGCAACAAATGACTTACAGAGAGTTCAATAGTTCACATTGGGATAAACAAGGTGTAACAAAAGGCTTGCAGAGAGTTCAGTACAGCTTGGGTAAACAAGATGTTAACAGTCCAAGAACAATGAGGAACTGAGCAGATGTTTGTTGTCCCAGGATGTTTCTTGCCCTGGAGAATCACAGCACCACTGGATCACCGAAGTCTCAGCTGTGACCAGAGGCCAAACCGGAGTCATTCTGTAGCTGGGCTGTAGGCAAGAGAACCAGGCCAACCAAATAACTTTTCCCTAGAACTATGTAACATTGCTCCCAACAACCCTGCCTCCATCCCAGGCTCCTAGGGCAGAGAAGCTGAGCTGGTCCCAGAACCCAGAAGGAAGCTCCCCCACTGCCATTCCAAGTTCCTAGGGCAGAGAAGGTGAGCCACATGGACACCAGGAGCACCCCTCCCCCCGTGGAAATGAGAAAACACATAAACAAGCCTCAAAAACAGAGTTCCAGATCACCTAGAGCAACCCCAAAGGGAAATGAGATGGAACAATCTGATCCTCAACCACCTGGACTCTCTGAACTGGCAACAAAAGAGGATCTGAGAAAAATGAAATCAGAAATAATTACTCAGATAACAGCAAAGATTTTGCTCATGGTGCAAGACATGATTAATAAATCTAGAAAGGACACAAATAAAAAAATAGAGGATCTGAGGAACATGATGGAATCCCAATATAGGAAACAAATGGAATCCATAAAACAGATACAAACAGATTTCCAAGAGATAAAAAACTCCATCGAAAGTCTGCACAGCAGAATGAACTAATGTGAGGATAGAATTTCACATATAGAAGATAAGATTGCAATTAGTGAGGAGGAAAAGAAAATTGCTTTAGAATTGTAAGGGAACACAAGAAATCAATCCAGCAGCTGCTAGATGATGCAAAGAAGAATAACATAAGACTGATTGGAGTCAATGAAGAAAGAGGAGAGAGTGCAGATGACATAAAAAAATTGTTTACAGAAGTGATGGCAGAAAACTTCCCAAGGAGGGGAAAAGAACTTGACATACAGAGAAGTGAGGACTATAAGGACTCCAGCTAACCTTGATCAAAAAAAAAATCTACACATAGGCATATAATAGTTAGGATTCCAGAAACCCAACAGAAGAACAAAATTCTACAAGCAGTGAGAGAAAAGAAACAAATCACATACAAAGGAAAGCCCATCACAATCATAGCAGACTTCTCAATGCAAACCCTCAAGGCAAGAAGAGCTTGGAGTGATGTATTTCAAGCCCTAAAGGAAAACAGCCTCCAACCCAGATTGATGTACCCTGCAAAACTATCTTTCAAAATTGATGGAGAAATAAGATACTCTTATGATAAAGAGCACCTCAGGAACTTCATGAATACCAAACCGGCACTCCAAAAAATTTTAGACAACACCCTAGGAAAAGACAATGAGGATCACAACCCCAGGAAATACAGCAGAATGAATCCACTGGGCATGACAAATTAAACGCAAAGGAGGAGAATCCAACAAAGAGAAAAAGTCATGACAAGGCTTTTACAACTTTTAACTTCATCTCCCTAACGAGTGTATAATCCAATCTTATTATTGTACTGACTAGTATTTTTCTGATTCTAGAGTTGCACACCATTCCTTGTGCTATACTGGCTATTTATCATCTTCTTACGTCTACATTTTAATTGGGGTGTCTATTAATGAGCTCTAAGAATTCTTTATATATTCTGTTCATAGGTTATATGCATTGTAAATATGGTCTGTTTAAGGACTACTTTTCATTTTAATGATGTCATTTAAAGTTCTAAATTTTGAAGGAATCTCATTTATCAATTTTTTTCTTTTATACATCATGTTTTTTGTATCCTAGGTAGTTCTTGCCTACCCTGAATTCATAAATATTTTCCCTTATAATTTCTTCTTAAAGTGTTATACTTTTAGGCTTTCTTATTTAGGTTCATAGATCCCTTCAAGTTATTTTCATGTATGGAAAAAAAGGGTTGAGGTTAATTTTTTACAGACAGATACCAGGTATTCTAGTGCTGTTTGCTGAAAACACTATCGCTTCCTTGGCTCTTGAATTGAGTTTATATTCTATGAAATGCAAATGTTAAATAATCTTTCAAAACTCAGTGGACCATATATGTGTGGTTCTATTTCTAGATTCTCTGTTTTATTCAAATGATCTATATGTCTTTCCTTATACCAACACTGCCTTGATTACTGTAGCTTTAGAAGAAGTCTTAAAATTAGGTACTAAACATCTTCCACCACTGTTTTTTTTTTTGTTTTTGTTTTTAACTTTTCTAGGTCCTTTGTACTCCTACATAACTTTTAAATTTCAATATCCAATTCTTCATTTATAGCAAGTATACACAGACCTGAATTTTTATATATACCTTGTGTTTTCTAATCCTGCTAAATTCAAGTACAAGTTCTAGGGGCTCCTAGAGATTTCTTAGTATTTTCTCTGTAGATGATCATTTCATCTACATATAAAGATTTTGCTTCTGCAGTGCCAATCCTATCCTAGTTGTGTCATTTTATTGCCAGACTATTTTGGTGGGGACTAGGTTTCAAAGTTTAATAGACAGATAAAGAATAAGCATATCTACCCTTGTTCCCTTGTTTCTCTTAAGGAGAAAGCATTGTATCTTCTCCATTCATATAAGGCATTCTCATTGGAAGTATGGAGTACATGTCTTTGATCTGTTGAGAAGTTTCTGTTCTACTTCTAGTCTCCTGATAGCTTTTTACCATGAATAGCTGTAGAATTTAGTCCAATACTTTTTCTCCAACTAGTGACAGGATCATATGGCTTTTTTCTTTCCTCTGTTAAAATGATGACTTTTGGGGGTGGATCTTCCAATGCTGAACCAACACTACCATCCCTATAATAAAACCACTTTCTACATCCTGCCAGATCTGACTTCTAATAGTTTGTTTCGTTAAACAAATTTCCATCTATGTTTATGTTCATACTTTTTTCTTCTGTTATCTTTATCCAGTTTTAGGATTAGCACAATGTTGATTTCCTAAAATGAGGGGAGAAGTGTTCCTGCTTTTTTCTGTTTTAAATGTGTGATATAATTTATCAGTTAAAATGTTTATGAGCCTGCTGTTGTCATATAGGTAGGTTTTCATGCTAGGAATATGCTTTCTTTAATGGGTGCTATTCAAATTTTATATTTCCTCCAGAGTTAGTTTCATTAATTTGTCTTCCAAGGTACTTCTTAGAAGTTGTCAAATTTATTTCAAAAAAGATTTTTGTAATATGCTTTCTATATTCTTTTAAATTCTGTAAACTCTGTGGTAATGTCTTCTAGATCTTAATATTGCAA
Organism: Heterocephalus glaber; assembly: GCF_053883595.1. Classification (NCBI taxonomy): domain Eukaryota; kingdom Metazoa; phylum Chordata; class Mammalia; order Rodentia; family Bathyergidae; genus Heterocephalus; species Heterocephalus glaber. Next base: position 41,256,993 of record NW_028258308.1, read on the forward strand.
TTTAAAAAATGTATGACTGATATTGTGTAACAGGAAGAAAAGGTCTAAAAGAGCAGGAGAATTGTGAGGGGTAGGGGAAGGGAAGAAAGGGAAAGGAAAAAAATATGAGAAGAGGAAAAAAATGGAAACAAGGTCTTTGCAAATAGGGAATGGTGGAGGGAGTGAATGGAGGGCAGGGAAAGGGGAAAAAATAAGAACCAGGAGACTCATGTAATGGTACAAGATCCCAATGATGAATGTAACTGTATTTTATACCTAAAATGTGCCAATGAACTTAATGGGGGGAAAAAATAGAAATAAAAAGTAAATCCATTGGGGGGAAAAAAACAGGAAATGGATTTGCTGAAGACAAATTTCTTAATCTTCATAGAGAGATGATTCAATTCAAGAAAATTCTATAAAATGTATATAGTAAACTATGAAAGCTTACTATAACATTTTTACTTTGGTCTCTTAAAAGTTTAAAGAAGCATGGAACATGCCATTTTATGAGTCCCATTTGAAACATTTAAAATTCCAAGAAAATCTGCAAATATCACTCCATATAGATTTTGATGGCAGACTTCAATTTAGAAAACAGACAACAAACACATACAGCTATATATATTCATCTTCTCAAATTAGATTGTGGTTTCCAAGATAGATAGGTGGTATAAATAATTGAAAGAGTAAATCTAAAACCCCCCAACAGTTGGCCAAACTCAAGAATAAAATTGGTTGCCAACTATCTAACAACAGTGTTTCGGAAGCTGCTTTTAAATTAGCAGAGGATGAGGTGATAAGCATACTGTGAAATCTGACGTTCTTCCTCCTTGGTAGAATTCTAATATTTACTTTTCAAAAGGGTATGTATTCCATATCTTACCCTATTTCCACACTCTCTGTTTATCCTTTTAGACCTAAATCTTGTTGGAATAGCCTGAATTAGAAGAAAGCACATGTCAATCTTACTTTTTTTTTTTGGTACTGGGGATTGAACTTGGGTCCTTCCACTTGAGAGGTAGGCAGCGATGTGAATCTTTATTAGCTTCCTTTGCTAATTAGTTTCCAGTCAATGGTCATGTCCTTGAACTCCCTGTATCAAAGTCCTACTTGGCTTCCTTCAAATAGAGGCCACAATTCCTATCCCTCTTCTACCTTCCAGCCTCTGGGACAGGATCCCTGTGATAACACATGGAAGTTCTTTGCTATCCTTTAGTAGAAGGTGCTGCAACACAAAATATTAATATAATTTAACCTAGAAAAAATTGCTAAAATGACTCATATCCTTTGGGACCAAACACATTTGGTTGAGCTTTCTAGACAATATTATTTTTTCTGTTTCATTTCAGCACTTAACTGAAGTTTTGTGAAGGACTTCTCTAATTGTATTGCCACAATACAGGAAAGAATCTTTTCAGTGTTACCACTTCTCCCTAGAACATAGCAGTAGTATTCTTCACTAGTATTATTAAGTATCTGTGTACAGGAAGTATGCAGTTATTCAAGATAATGTTTCATTTTAAAGAATCTATCTGTAAAATGTAACAATATCAGTAGTTAACAATTTTTAAGCTCTGCAAAAATTAAGATTATGTGTTAGACTTAAAATTATAGTGAAATCTGTCAATACTATTGTGGCTAGGAGAGGTTGTGCATTTATGTAAAAATATTTAAAGAATGCCCTAAGGAAGGGATATTAAAGATAGGTTTCACTTGTAATTTTCAGAATTGTAACACTGCCAATGTCTGTTGTACAGTTATCAATTCTTCAGACGTTCTCTAGGATAATTGTTGTTTCATTCAGAGAGCAGTAACACCTGCTCTGTTGAATCACTACTGCAGCAAACTTTAATTTTGTCATTAAATATTTTAATTCTGTGGTGAAAAAAAATAGAGATTGGAGGAGAAATCAATTCAATGGAGACTAAGAGAATGATACAAAAAAATCAATGAAGCCAAAAGTTGGTTCATCGAAAGAATAAACAAAATTGACAAACCCTTAGCCAGCCTTATTGGAAAAGGAAAGAAAAGGCCCAAATCCATGCAAGTAGGAATGAAAAGTGTGAAATTACAACAGACTTAGCAGAAATCCAGAGGATCATCAATACCTACTTCCAGAACCTATTCGCAAATAAGATGGAAAACACAGAAGAAATGGACAGATTCCTAGATACATATGAATTACCAAAGTTGAACAAAGAAGACCTCAAAATTCTAAACAACCCAGTATCAATCAATGAAATTGAGAATGTAATGAAAATCTCACCAACTAAGAAAAGCCCAGGTCCTGATGGCTTCACTGCTGAATTCTACAAGACATTTAGAGAGGAACTACTGCCACTACTGTTTAAACTCTTCAATGAAATTGAAAGGGAAACAATACTCCCAAATTCATTCCTGGAAGCAAGCATCACCTTGATCCCCAAAGCAGAGAGAGACCCAAACAAAAAAGAGAACTATAGGCCAATCTCACTAATGAATATAGATGCAAAAATCCTTAATAAGATACTGGCAAATAGAATGCAGAAGATCATCAAGACGATCATATACCCTGACCAAGTGGGATTCATCCCAGGGATTCAGGGATGGTTCAACATGCACAAATCAATCAATGTAATACACTATATCAATAAAGCCAAGGACAAAAATCATATGATCATCTCAATAGATGCAGAAAAAGCATTTGACAAAATCCAACACACATTTATGATAAATACCCTAAAAAAATTGGAATAGACGGTCTCTACCTGAATCTGATAAAAGCAATCTATGAAAAACCAATAGCCAATATCATACTAAATGGTTAAAAACTGAAATCCTTCACACTAACATCAGGAACAAGAAAAGGATGTCTACTATCACCACTTCTGTTCAATATAGTTTTGGAAACATTAGCCACTGCAATTGGATAAGAGAAAGAAATAAAAGAAATCAAAATAGGAAACAAAGAATTTAAATATTCACTATTTGCAGATGACATGATACTCTATACAGAAGACCCCAAGAACTCCACCAAAAGTTTTCTAGACTTAATTACTAAATTCTATACAGTAGCTGTATATAAGAGCAACACACAAAAATCAATAGCTTTCCTCTACATGAACAACAGACTCACTGAGAGAGAAATTGGGCAAACAATTCCTTTCACAATAGTATCCGATAAACTGAAGTACATAGGAATCAACCTAACAAAAGAAATCAAAGACAGCTTCTCTGAAAACTATAGCACTCTGAAAAGAGAGATTGAAGAGGATGTCAGAAAATGGAAAGACATTCTGTACTCCTGGGTAGGAAGGATCAACATAGTGAAAATGGCCCTACTTCCAAAACTGCTCTATAGGATCAATGCAATCCCAATTGAAATCCCAGCAGCATAGTTCATGGACCTCGAGAAAACAATCCAAAAATTCATTTGGAACAAGAAGAGACCCAGAATAGCAAAAGCAATTCTAGGTAACAGAGACATGGCAGGGGGTATCACAACTCCCAACTTGAAACTATAGTATAAAGACACTGTGATAAAAACAGCATAGTACTGGCAAAGAAACAGACCTGAGGACCAGTGGAACAGATTAGAAGATGCAGAAACAACTCCAGACACACTCAGCCATCTCATCCTTGACCAACAAGCCAAACACCCTCAGTGGAGGAAAGATACCCTCTTTAATAAATGGTGCTGGAAAAGTTGCATTTAAATTGCCAAAGATTAAAACTAGACCTATATGTCTCACCATGCACTAAACTAAAATCTAAATGCATTAAGGATCTATATATTAAAATAGAAATGCTGAACCTGCTGGAACAGACATGAGGTAGAACTCTTGAAGACATTGGTGTAGGAAAAGATTTTATGAACAAAACTTTAGCTGCCCGTGAATTAGCACAAACAATCACAATTGGGATCTCTTCTTATTTAAAAGCTTCTGCACAGCAAGATAAACCACCAACAGTGTGGAGATATCCCACAATGTGGGAAAAATTTTTCACCTGCTCTTCCTTAGTCAAAAGTCTACTATCTAGAATGTATAAAGAACTTAAAAAAAATCAGACCTCCCAAATTTAAAGACCCAATCCAAAAATGGGCATCCGATATGAAAAGACATTTCTCAAAGAAGTAGAAATAGAAAATAAACATATGAAAAAATGTTCAACATCACTGGTCATTCAACAGATGCAAATGAAAACAATGTTGAGATTTCATCTCACCCCAGAAAGAATGGCTGCGATCATGAAATCAACCAATAACAAATGCTAGTGGGGCTGTGAGGAAAGAGGAACCCTCCTCCACTGCTGGTGGGAGTGTAGATTGGTGCAACCACTGTGGAAATCAGTATGGAGATACCTCAAAGAACTAGGATTGGAAGTCCCATTTGACCCAGCTATTTTCCTGCTGGGGATCTTCCCCAAAGAATTAAAAGAATCATACCACAGTGATATATGTGGACCCATGTTCATAGCAGCACAATTTGTAATAGCTACAACTTGGAAGCAGCCCATTGCTCATCAAGTGGAGATTGGATAAAGAAAATGTGTTTTTTTTTTTAAATGGAGTACTACTGAGCCATAAAAAATGAGAAATTAGAGACATTTATAGCTAAATGGATGCACATTGAAGTGATACTCTTAAGTGAAATAAATAGGACACACATGTCTACATACTGAATAGTTTCTCTAATGTGAGAACCTGAAAGTGTAAATAAGGACTAAAATGTATGATAAGTAATGTGAAATAGGAAGAAAAGGGGCAAAGGGGAAGGGGAAGTTGGAGGGGTAGGGGAAAGGAAAGAGGGGAATGGAATTAATATGAGAAAATGAAAAAATGGAAACAAAGTTCTTTGTAAACAGGGAGGGATGGAGGGGTTGAAGGGAGAGAAGGAGAATGGGGAAAAAATAACCAAGAGAGATTATTTAAAAGTGCAAATTTCCAATGATGAATGTCATTATATTGTATACCTAAAAGGTACCAATAAATTAAATTTAAAAAAAAGAAGTTGCTCTGAATATCAACATACAGGTACTTATGCAATTACATAGTTTCATTGCTTTGATACTTAGAATAGATGAGTCATATGGTAATTGCAGGTGTGTATAAGAATACAAAGGGCCAAATTGCTTTCCTAAATCATTCTATTACTTGCATTTTGAACAAGAAATGAGTAGTTCACATTTTCGTTTTATTTTATTCATTCTTATTGATCTGTATTAAGCAATTTTATTTGTACTTTTCTGATGATTATGTTGAATATGTAAAAAGGAAGCTTGCTTATTTTGAAAGTGTATTCCCTTTATTATTATTCTTTTTCCTATCATACTTAAAATTTCCAGTACAATGTTGAATGGAATTTGCAATGACAGACATCCTTTGCTGGTTTACAATCACAGGGATTATCATGGTCAGTCTGGGTTATTGTTAATAAATATACATGGAGTGGGTGGCTTAAACAATAACTATTTCTTTCTCAATGGTCTGAATGCTAGGAATTCCATGATTTAGGTCTTGGCAGATCGAAATTTTTCCTGGTTTGCAAACAGTTGTCTTCTTGAATCCTCATGATGGAGAACAGAGATGAAGATACTCTCTCCTCTACTGTACCCGGGATTGAACTCAAGTCCTTGTGTTTTTGCAGCAGGCTGTGAAACCACTGAGCTAAATCCCTGGCCCTCCTCTAGTCTTTTAATAGAGCATTAATCCAAATATGAGGGAATCTCCATGAATTGATCTAATTACCTTCCAAAGATCTGACATTCCTGTAACATCTTATTTGGGGTTAGAGCTTTATAATAAATTTATGTGATACATATCCACGTAGCATAGCAGAGGCAAAACATTCAGTCATTTACATTCATTATGTTAGCTGTAAATTTCCCTAAATCCTCTCAATTAGATCAAGGAAGTTATCTATTTCTACTTTTTAACATGGATGAGTGTGGAATTCTGCCAAATGATTTTTCTGGAATATTGATAGTGTCAGGTAAAAGGGCCAAAGACCAAGACCAGACCAGGCCACAACAAGACTTTATTAGGGGAATAGATCTGCCGGGCTGTCTCTGAACAAAGGAGAGACAAAGGCCATATGGCCAGGGCAGGGAGAGTCTTTCATAGAGACTGGGGTGGGGTTTGTAGGGGCTGAGGTGGGGTTGAGTGAGGTAGTGACTAGGGAATGGAGGAGCCTGTGAGGTCACTAGGTGGTAGGAGGTGAGCGAGTATTACGTTATTCTCTAGGTGGGAACAGGGGCATGCTGGGAAGAAGGGTTTGTTCTTTGGTGGGAGCAACCATCTTGGCATGATGTCACACAGGGGAGGGGGCAAGACACCATAGGAAGAGGGCAGCTACTATACATAATAGCTGCTGAGGTAGTGGGAGACCTATCAGATAGGTCCTATAGCTTCCTATATATGTCTATTAAATTATGCATTTCAAGTCAACTTTGAGTGTTTTCATTTAAGCAAACTTGCCACAAATTTTCAGAGATACTTTGGTTTTAGAATTCTTAAAACATATTTTAGTCAGACTAAGGCAACTTGCAAAAATTATTTTGCAAAATAACAATCAGTAACTTGCATTTGTGTTTTTACTTACTAACTACAATAGGGGAATATTTTAGCCAGCCTCTCTCTTCATGTGTGCATAGGAAATTGATGAGTGCCTGTACTATGTAGATTGTGGCTGCTAGGAGGACCTATGAGTTTCAAATATTTAATGAATTTAAAATGGACCCTAAAGGAGTAGCCTTGTCTTACTAGGAAGAATTTTTTTTTTGGTACCGGGGATTGAACTTGGGTCCTTGTGCTTGCATAGCAGGCGTCGAAACCACTGAGCTAAATCCCTGGCCCAAGCCTTGTCTTACTGCTAATAAAAATTGTCTAAATGACTGTGTAAGACCGAGGGCCTTACCAAATGCTCCGAGGAGCTGACTGCAGTGAAGCACACCTGGGGATCCCAGCAGTGCCTCCAAAATGTAAGACCAAAGGCCTTACCAAATGCTCCAAGGAGCTGACTGCAGCGAAGAACACCCGAGAAGGAACACACCGGACAAGTTGGAAAGTAAAACAGACCTTAGTCTGGCCAGACGGCACTCCCAAAGCAAAGTAGCTTAGAGAGGCGATCAGCCCAGAGTCCGAGGCTCTTTTTATAGGGGGTTGCAGGGAAGTTAACAGGCGAAATTTACAGAAGAGGGAACAAAGGTTAGTGGTCTTACATTTGTATGTTAATTAGCCTGACAAGTACTGATGGTCAGCAAATGTTTTGTAGATTGTTCTATAGATAGCTGTGTCTGGAACATCAGTTTTCAAACAAAGAGTTGAATAATTTACTTTGGGACTTTATGGCTGATACAGATCTTATCTAGTGTCCAGGAACTAACAAGCATCTTTATCTATTTACTCACATTCAATCACAGTTGGGGCTAGGGGAGTTTTATGATTACAGAGTTATGCAGTCCCACAGCTCCAAAGAATATCACCTAGTCTCTTCTACATGCAAACCTGGACTGAGCAGACCCCCACTGGAGATAGTTAAAATTACCTTTAATAGTTTGTCCCTTTAGAGGAAACAATTACACATGGCTATCAAACAACTGTGGCTATCAAAGCAACAATGAGAAGCCTGTGTAGCTGGGTATTCCAGTCAGATAAACTGTCAGCTGAGGGCCCCTCTTAAAACTGTTTTTGCCTTCACAGGTGTAGAAGATTTTATTCTTTTTGATTCTTATTACAAGAGATCTCTATTAATTGATCTACAAAGTTCTGACTAGTCTTTTTTATAATTATAAACCTAAAAATTATAAAAGTTATTATAATTCAACTTGGCCAAATACATTTGCATGCACTCTGGTTTATAAACAAGTTGTCTTATGTGTGTGTCTGTCTGTTCAATTTGTTGCAACACATACAGCTGTTATGTTTGAGCTTTTTTCTTTTGGTATTTTGGATTTTTTAAGATGTTTGCCAGTAATTCAAGTTGGCTTATAGATAAATATAATTAAAGACATGCTTCTCCCAGGTTGTCAGATTATCCAAATAGTGTCAACTGGTTTTACAAATACAGTACATATTGTTGTCTATATATAATACCTTGGGAATCTTTCATTGGTCAAAAATAGTGTGTTAATTGTTATGATCTGGCTCTCACAGGTCATCTAAAAATTTGTTAAGATAATTAAAGACTCTTGGGCTTAGGAAAACTATGGGGCAGGACTCCCCTTGGTAAATAAAGGAGTGGCTACCTGGAAAAATTTATTGCAGCCTTTGTTCACAAAGAGGATCTCAGTAATTTCCTTAGCTTCATGGGAAATACATCGCTAAACCTATTATTGTGATATGTATACATTGGTCATGGTCAAATGGCTAAGTTTTCTGTGGGAAAACAATAAGTTTATATTTAAAATGTTCTTGGTACAAAACAAAGTTAAATGACAAGGGATTTCATGTAACTGATACTAATTGTTATTTCATGGTTCACTAAATATCATCTATGCCTTCTGGGTGTAGAGGTTTTCTAAGATATTGTTTATGGTAATGATCTTTTTTGACTCAGGTATCTGCCTTTCTCTTCTGCTCTAGCTACTTGTGATAAGAGGTACATGTTAAGCTAGCATGAAAAAACCAGTCAAATAATAGCTTTCTTAAAAACTCATGTGATGTATATGTGTCACCACACTTAGGGATGTTCAGTCACCAAACAGTTGAAACAGTGTCACACACTAAAATTAGAGGCTAGACTCCTAAGTCTATTATGAACTCCTAAGGTACATTTATAAGCCAGTATGTATTTTCTCTTTAGATGGCATCCTATTAAAGGATAACAAATAATTTTCTTTATGTCATTTAATGTCTTGTGATCAGATGGCGGTGTTTGACTGAAAGACTATTCTGTACTTAGATGGACATGTGTTACAAAGAAAATGTCATCATGATTGTCATGCTAAAATACTATGTGTAGCTCTTGATCTTAAGTTTCTCTATAATTTATAACTGTTGTCTATTAACATTCTGCAGGAATTCAACTAAATGAGCATGGTTAGTAAAATAACAGCCCTCTAACTGTGCTTTATACTTCAAAAGTGCTTGAAGTCCTAACTATTATAGTAGTTAAGCTCATTGCTTATTGTCATGGATCTTCTCTTCTGGGTGTTCAACAACTAAAGTTTGGAGACCAAAACTAGAAAGGTAACTGGGCTATGAGGACAGCCAATATTTTGGCCCTGGCCCCTCAAGGTCAATAAAGATCCAGGGCACAAAGGAGCTTTTCCTACAGGATCCTACATCTTTGGCAAGTCACTCAACCTCCTCAGCAGGGAGATTGCTGGGCACCAGAGGACAAATGTATTGTGTGCCAAAGGAAGGTCACAAGGAGGAAAAAAATCTCCTATGTTTCACTGAAAGCAACATGGTCAAGCAAGGCAATGAACCATCGTGATGGCTGACACTGACAGAGGAGCTGAGAGGCTCTATGCATGGTTGCAAAATAATGCCTGAAGAGACTTAACTGACCTTAATAGATAACAAGAGTTTCATACTGATTGATTCAGGTCTCACTTTAACTTGGTCTTAAACATCCAGCAGAAAAGAATAACCAAAAGAGGTATAAAATAATGCCATAGTAATAAAGCTAGATATAAAAAGGGGCTCCAGTCACTGTCCCCTTCTGGCAGTTTCCAGCTCTACCAGTAGCTGACCATGTTAGGGATCATTAGGAAAAACTATGGTAGAATAGGTGAACTCAGCTAGAGTTTTAAATTTTTTAATGAGATTTGTTCTTCAAATTGTCTTTTATCTTCTTACAGTAAAACTAGAGAGATTTATGACAAAGTATCAGACCTATACATAATCTTTATCAATAAAAGAATCTAAGAGCCAGCAGGTTACAATCACTATTTTAATTTCAAATTGTGACTTTCTCCCCAACCTGCCCTTTCATTCTAGTGTGCTCATGCTTAGATCATACGTGCTCTAATTTCTTAAAATTTTGTTTATTCTTGCCTAGAGGCTGCCAAACTCCAAGCAGTCATACAGATGGAACCAATGACAAATGTTCTAGACTTCTTTTACTGGGATCCACCAGATTGACCTTGTAAACAACTCATAACTGCTAAACTATACAATATTACTTCTATGTTGAATTCTGAAGTCCCCTGGACCTTCTTATCCTCTTTGTGGGAGACTATTGCTAGTTCCTCTCAGTGGAAACACTTGTTGGCTATATTCACAGCAATCCTGGTGACCTTATAATTTGGCCCATGTATTCTTAACTGGTTCTTTGGCTTTGTCTCCTTCAGACTCAAAACTATACAGCTACCAAGATGACAGTGCCTTGTGACCATTGAAGGTCTTTAGATAGACCCCCTGTAGTGTAACTCTAATTGCTGATCACAACTATGACCCTCTTCAGCAGGAAGTAGCCAGACCTGTCTTTGTCCTTTGCCCCCTCACAGCAGTTAGGGGTACTTCTTCAGAGGGGGTAATATTGTAGATAGGTAAGTTAATTAGATATCTTGCAGGCAGTTAGACAGGGCCAGCCCATGAGGAGCCAACATGGAGGACAGTCAAGGAACCATCATGGAAAACAGTGAAGACACATTCACTGAAGGCCAGGAGAGAAACTAAAAAGGACAGAAACTACCACATTCATTAGGATAAATAGCAGTGATTGATATTCTAAATAGGTATCAATCACCTGGGTAGGGGGCCAAGGTCTTAACCCAGCCTTTCTAGGAAATACCCCTTACCCTTACCCTTACTGAAAATCCTTGTATGCTTGTTACATGACTTGCTCCCCTATTTGACGCCCATTTAATCAATATTATCTCAGTGACTGTACTTGTAATCTTATTGGTTGGTCATGGTTTTGTCCCACCTCATGCCCCCCTTGTAAATTTAGATTGGGTCTTACAGTTTTGTCCCACTTTGTACCCACCTCACCACATGGCTTCACTGTAAAAAAACAGCTTTGAAAAGTGGAGTGGGTGGGCAGCCCACTTTCTGTTCCCCCTCCTGTCTCTCTTAGATAGAAGCTTTCTCTCTCAATAAATTTTTCCTACTCTTAAAAAATAATATTTTATACAAGAATGGTTTCTTTAAGGTATTAAGATTGTTGATAATTTTATAAGCTAAAGATCCACAGAAATTATTTGACTAATTCAAAAGAATTTCACTTTGGCAATGGACAAAACCAGTCTGAATTTTTCTATTTGAGTGATATTCTTTGAGACCAAAATGCATGTATATTGATTATTCATTATTTATAAAGTCCAAAAACTATTATCTAAATATACCTCATTGTTGCTCGTTTTGATCATGGACTTACTAGAAATTTTTAAAATTCAAATTATCTTTATTTTACTAAAGTGTTATCTTTAATAATTTGGAATATTTTCCAGGCTATTTTATTGTGATGACAGTTTTCATTATCTTGAATTGCCATTAGTAGTCTTTTTAAAAAAAAATTGTAGTAGGGCTCTTTAGAGAAATACAATTGAGAGGATGTGTACATAAACAGAAAAAGATTTATTACAAGGAATTGTCCCAGGTGTCACAGTTTGAGTCTGAAATGTCCTCTAAAAGCTCTTCTGTTGAAAGTTTTGTCCCCAACTGCTGGTGCTATTGGGAGATAGTGAAAACTTTAGTGGATATGGCCTAGTTGGATAAATAGGTCACTAAAGGCATGCTTTTGTCTCTGTCCTCTATCCTGTCTCTTTTTTTCCTCCTGGCAACTGTGAGTTGAGCAACTTTGCTCCATCAAGTCCTGCCACCATGATGTCCTGTCTCAGCATAGACTCAGCACCAATGAAGCCTGTGACTACAGACTGAAAACTCTGAAACTGTGAGCCAAAATACATCTTTCCTCCTTTCAGTAGATTATCTCAGGTATTTTGTCATAGTGACAGAAAGCTGACTAACTAGGTGATTATTGTGGCTGGCTTTTCCAAATTCTATGGAATTGGCCAGCACAATGGACAGTTGAGGTATACAAGCTGCCATTCTGGACATACACATGAAACTGATGCTGCATCTTCAATTTGAGTTTAAAGGCCATTTTCTGGAAAGTATCTGTTGTACTTGGCTAAAGTGCAGTTTTTTTGTTTCACTGAGGCTTCAACTGAGCCATCTACATTATGACCCATCTACATCAGACCCATCTGTCATTATGCAAGACAGTCACAGCTTTATTCAAAGTTCACAAGGCTAATCTCATTTAAGATAACATCACAAGCACAACCAGAGTAACACTTGACTGTCAGAACCCAGTGGCCCAGGGAAGCTAAAGTATAAAGTCACCTATCACATATTCTTAGGTTTTCTCTGTCATCATCTTTTTTTTTTTGTACTGGGGATTGAACTCAGGACCTTGTGCTTGCCAGGCAGGCGGTCGCACCACCACCACCGAGCTAAATCCCCAGCCCCTCTCTGTCATCATCTCTATATCCATTGCTTCCTCCATTTCACATTTTTTATTGTATCTATTTACAAGGTTTACTATACTATTTATATATGTATATATTATGGAATAATTCAATCAAGGGAACCAGCATGTATCTATTATCTCATATATTTGTTATTTTCTAAAATACATATAAATATACATATAAATACTATAGGAGTAGATTTTAAGTGTTCAGATCACAGAAAATAACAAGTTCTACTTCCATATAACTTTTGAAATGTACATTATACTGTATACATTATCACAGAATAGCTCTACAGAGCCTATTCCACCCATATAACTGAGACTTAGAACTTGATGATCAATGTTTCCCCACTCACCCACCCACAAGTGTGTGTTAACCATTACCCCACTACCTAATATTATGGAGCTGGACTTCCTTAGATTTCACATATGTCTTGGTCTGCTTTTTGTTATTATAACAAAACACCTGAAGCTGTGTATTTGCAAACAAAAGGTGAACATATTTGTTTAGCTCACAGTCTGCAGACTTAATAGGATGGTGCTAAGCATCTGTTCAGCCTGATGAAGTTCAGGAGAGACTTAGGAGAAATACTTGTTCTTTTTCTATAATATGATGTACTTGCAGAACTAAATTATTTGCATAAAAACCCCATTAAACTCTTCCAAGGACAGTTCCCCTGGTTACCTCATAGGCACCACCCATCAAAGGTCTCACCTAACATCACTACACTGAGGACCAAGCTTCCAGCACATAAACTTACATGGGACTTTTATGGCTTGTATGTAGATGTTTCCCAAAGCCTCATTTGCTCATAGGTGGAAGTGGCTGGATCATGGGTGTGTGATAACTGGGTTATGGATGTGATAACTGGGTGAGTCCACTGATTAGTTTAGCATAGCTCTCTGGGTGTGGATGATAAGAAGGCCCACCCTGGTAGTAGGTGGCAAAAACCAATAGGCTTGTAGCCTGAGTGGAATAAAAAGGAAAAGGAAGGCTCATTGCTGGCTGCTTCCTGCCTGAATTATTTTTCCTCTGTGATGCCCCTCTGCCATGCTGTCCTACCTTGGCTGAAACCTCTAAAAACTGTGAGCTAAAATAAACCTTCCCTCATTTAACTTGTGAGTATCAGGTATTCTGTCCCAGTAATGAAAAAGTAACAAGACAGGGACACTACTGAATCATATTCTAGCATAGTAGCATGAGTGAGGTCATGCAAGACTTGTCTTTCTGTGCCAGGCTTATGTCACCAAGCATAATATCCTCCAATTTTCTCTGTGTTGTTACAAATGACTGAATTTCCATTATTTTTAAAGTGGAGTAGTATTATTCCACTGCGCGTGTTTATGTATGGATGCACATGTTTGCACACATGTACACACATACATATAACATTTCTTTATCCATTCTTCCACTGAGAGATACACAGATTGATTCCATATCTTGACTCCTGTGAATAATGCCATGATTTAAATGAAACTATAGTTATCTTGTTTCCCTAATGACAGACAATTTTGAGCATACTTCAATATACCTGTTTTCTATTGGTATTTGTCTTAGTTATTTTTCTCATTGTTGAGACAAAATACCCAACATCCAAAGTTAAAGGAGGAAAGGTTTATTTGGCTCACAGTTTGTAGAGGTTTCAGTCCATAGTTTGATAGCTCCAAGGCAGGATGGCATGGCAGAGGGGCATCTTGGAAGAGAAATAGTCCATAGAAAAGCAGGGCAGGCTGAAAGCAGCAAGCAAGTGAGCTACAAGTGACAAGTGACCAGCAACAAGAAATGACCATAGCTCTTTCTGTCCTTTATATCTTATCCAGGCTACTCACACTTAGGGGGGGTAGACTCACACTCCTAATCCTAGTATCACACTATGAATCAATCCCAGCAGCACAAACCTGGATCCAGCCACCTTCACAAAGCCCCAGCTATGACTGAATAAGGATTTGGGAGAACATCTACATACAATCCATAACAGTGTTTTCTTTTAACTTTATATTTGGGTTGCTTGCTTTCTATTTAGTTGTTTTAATTTCTCCTAGATTTTGAATACCTATCCCTTGTCAATATATGGTTTCAAATGTATTCTCCCAATCCATAGGAGTTTTTCTCCTTCACAGTTCTGATTACGTCCTTTGCTGTCTAGAAGATTTTAAATTTGATCCATTCCTGTTTGTCTGAGTTTACAAATGTTACTTGTGCTTTAGGCATAATATATAAAAAATATTCTTGAGTCCAATGTCATGGTGTTTCCTCTGATTGCTTGTTTCTAGTAGTTTTACATTTTAGGTCTTACATTTAAGATCTTTAAATTATTTTTTAATGTGGGATGAACACAGATCCAACTTCATTCTTCTGCAAATGGATATCCAGTTTTTTCCAGCACCATTTATTGGGGAGACTATAATTTTCCTTAATGCGTTCTTGGAAGCTTCCTTAAAAAACCAGTTGACCATGAATACATACTGCTATTTCTGGATACACCCTTATACCCACTTTCTAGCATGTCTACATAATCCATTCTCAGGAATGCTTTAGTTTTACTACAGTATAGAAGCATTCCCTATAGCTCAGCCTAAGGGCCAACTGAGGATTTAGCTTTTCAGGAGTGAAGTCAGCTATCTATGTGTTCTTCAGCATCCACTGTTGTGACTCCTATACTGTTTTGTTTATTGTACTTGATGCCATTTAAACATTATTTTTATTTTTGTGTGGGTTAGTTAGGGAATAGGGGTAAGTGAATGCGCCCAATTATGTTTTTAAGAATAAATTTTTTATTGTATCTTGTTTTCAGTTTTGGGATCTATGTATCAATTATGGTTATAATGAGGATGTTCACTGTGTATCTACATATTTTCTGTACTTTAATTAGAGAAAAATCAGACCTAGAATATAAGCCTTTATTTAATTAATTTATTTATATTTTCTATTCCTTTAGAAAATGTTATACTGTATTCAAGATATGTAATTCAGTTATGTATATTTGTAAAAGTATTTGTGCCAGTAAATGTGTGCTAAATTAAATCTTCAATGTTAAATCTGTCAAGCAGGATGAAAAAAAATTACTGAGTTTCCCTGTGAAAGACAGAAAAGGCACAACACAAACCTATACTCACACATCTCCATTTCTTCAGTAACATCTGGTGCCCTCTTAATGATTAAAGTGTGATTCTTCAAAAATTTGGTGCATTAATCCAATTAAGTTATTTATTAAAGAAAACAAAATATGACACAGTTTTATTAAACATATCTCTGCAAAGTTTGCACATTATGTACCAATATATGAAAATACACAGAATCTATGTAAGAAAGATAAAAGTGAGTTCCACACCAGTATTTAGCCTTGTGTTCCATTTTTATT
Source organism: Heterocephalus glaber (assembly GCF_053883595.1). Classification (NCBI taxonomy): domain Eukaryota; kingdom Metazoa; phylum Chordata; class Mammalia; order Rodentia; family Bathyergidae; genus Heterocephalus; species Heterocephalus glaber. Next base: position 41,272,744 of record NW_028258308.1, read on the forward strand.
TCACACTTGTAAATATTTCACATTTTAATAGATATGCTAACCTATATTTACTCATTAAAATAATAAATGTAACATTACTTAATAGTTAGCAAAAAATCCATTATTCATTTACTACCAGAAAAAAACTTGAAGAAACATAATGGCTAGATGTCTTTTGACAAAAAACTGTACATTTATAATGTTACATTTATAATTAGGCATATAAAAATAATTAGAGCCTACGGGACACAATGAAAGCAGTCATAAGAGGAAGTTTGTTGTTGTCAATGTGCACATTAGAAAACCAAAGTGAGCTTAAATAAATAACCTAGTGATGCATCTCAAGATACTCCAAAAAAAAAAACAGCCCAAACTCAAATCTAGTTTAAGGGGGAAAATAATAAAGATCAGAGTGGAAATTAATGAAATCGACAGTAAAAGTCAATGAATCAAAGAGCTGGTTCTTTGAAAGAATCAACAAAATAGACAAAAACTTGGCCAAACTTACCAAAAAGGAGAGAAAAGATTGACATCAATAAAAGTAAAACTGAAAAAGATAAAATTACAATGGACACTGCCACAATCCAGAAAATTATTAGTAACTGTTATAAAAAATTGTACTCCAACAAATTTGAGAATCTTGAAGAAGTGGACAGATTCCTAGGCACATAGGAAGACTGATCCAAGAAGACATAAAAATTTTGAACAATCTAATAACAGGCAATGCAATTGAGGCAGTAATAAAAACCCTGCCAACTAAGAAAAGCCCAGGACTGATTCACCACTGAATTCTACAAGTCGTTGAGGGAGGTTATAACACCAATACTCCTCAAATTCTTCAATGAAATTAAAAGGAAAGGAGTGCCTCCAATCTTATTTCCAGCATCACTGTCATTCTAAAGCCAGAAAAGGACCTAACAAAAAAGAAAATAGAAAAATCTTTAAATAACATAGATCCAAAAGTCCTTAATAAGATATTGGAAAATAGAATGCAACAAGTCTTCAAAAGGATCATATATCATGATAAAGTAGGTGTCATCCCAAGGATGCAAGGATGACTCAACATATGCAAATCAATAAATGTAATCCATCACATAAACAGAAGCAAGAACAAAAATTAATCATCTCAATAGATGCAGAAAAAGCTTTTGATGAAATTCAACATCCTTTCTTGATAAAAACACTGAAGAAAAAAGGGAAAGGGGGACCTTTCCTCAATCTAATAAAAGCCATTTATGATAAACCAATGGTCAACATCATATTAAATGGGAAAGCTTTCCCTCTAACATCAGTAACAAGACAAACATGTCCACTATCACTACTTCTGTTCAATATACAGTAGTGCTCAAAACTTTAGCCAGAGTGATCAGGCATGAGAAAAAAATAAAAGGGATAGCCCTAAGAAAGAAATCTAGTTATCATTATTTGCAGATGACATGAGCCTTTTCATAGAAGACTCAAAAATTCCACCAAAACACTCCTAGAATTAATAACCAAGGTCAGCAATGTAGGCAGATGCAAAATTAATAGCATCCTGTAAACCAATAATAAACTCACTGAGAAGGACATTAGGAAAACAATACCATTCACAGTAGGATCAAGAAAAATAAAACACAGGAATTATTCTAATCAAGGAAGTAAAAGATGTATATGATAGAAACCACAGTACTCTGAAATAGATCAACTAGTACATGGAAAATGGAACAATAACTCCTCTTCCTGGATAGGCAGAACCAGTAGTGTCAAAATGGCCATACTCCCAAAACTGATAAACAGTTTAATGCAATCCCAATCAAAACAGTGAGAGCATTCTTCATAGAACTAGAGGAAATAACACTAAAGAGTATATGGAACCAGAAGAGACCCAGAAGAGTAAATGCCATCTTGAGTAACAAGAGCAAAGCAGGAGGCATCAAAAGTCCAGATTTCAAGTTATACTACAAAGCTACAGTGGTAAAAACAGCATGGTGTTGGCATAAAAACAGACATATGGATCAGTGAAACAGAATAATGGATTCAAAACCAACCCTATATATGTTCAGCTGCCTAATCTTTGACAAAGGGGTCAAAGACATATGCTGGAGGAAAGATAGCCTCTTTAAATGGTGCTTGGAAAACTGGCTATACACATGCAGAAGGCTGAAGATAGATCCATATATTCCATCATGTACTAAACAAATTAAAATGGATCAAAGATCTAAATATTAAAACAGAAACAATCTGCTAGAAGATGAAATAGGTAAAATTCTTGAAGTCACAGGTGAATGCAGGGACTTTTTCATTAGAATCCCAACTGTACATGAAATAACATCAAGAATCAACAAATGAAATTATATAAAATTAAAAAATTTTTCACAGCAAAGTAAACAACTAATGAAGTGAAGAGGAGAGAATGAGAAAAAATGCCATATATACCTTGAAAATAGGATTAATATCTAGAAAATACAAAGAACTCAAAGTAGAACCCCCCAAATACAAGACCCAATAAATAAATGAACAACTAAAATAAATAGGGATTTTGCAGAAGAAATACAAATGGCCCATAAATGCATTAAAAAATGTTCAGTATCAATGGCTTTTAGGGAAATGCAAATTAACACAACACTGAAATTATTTTCTTACTACAGAAATTATAAAGAAACCAAATAATAATAAATGCTGGCATTTGAAAAAGGAACCCTCATACATTGTTGGTGGGAATATAAACTAGTACAACCACTTTGAAAATCTGTATGGAGATTCTTCAAAAAACTAAAACTAAAATTTTCATTTAACCCAGCTATTCCCCTATTAGGTATCTTCCCATAAGAGTGAAAGATGTCATATTGCAGTGGTATATGCATATCTATGTTTATAGCAGCAAAATTCATAATAGCCAAATCTTGGAAACAATCTACATGTCCATCAATAGATGAATGGATAAAGAAAATGTAGTATTAGCAAGAAGCCGATAGTGACCAGAACAGCACAATTGTGAGCAGGGCCCCAGCCCAACACCAAGAGCTTGGAGCCAAAGGCCTGCTTGGAAAAGAGCAGCACAGGTATACAAGCAACAGCCAGAGGCCTGCCCAGATACCATTGGTAAGTGCGTGCAGACCTTGGCCAGAAACCCACTCAGACACCAGTGACTGGGTGCACAGCCCTGAACCAAAGGTCCTCCTAGACAATAGCTACGTAGGGGGGAGGCTCCAGCCATAGGCATGCCCAGATATGATCCCAAGTGTGCACAGGCCCCAGCCAGAACCCTGCCTAAACAACAGGGCAGCACAAAGATTCAGAAGGCCACCATTCTGAACCCAGGAATTGGCACATGGGTGAGTGGCAGAGAAAAGGCCTCTCGGTGGCTTGCTGAGGATTGAAGACCACCTGGTGAACAAAAAGTTGCCTCAACAAAGGCACAGCAGGCTGCATCTGTTGAAATGAGAAGATACATAAACAAGTCTCAAAACCAGACTTTCAGATCACCTAAGGCAACCCCAAAGGGAAACGACATGGAACAATCTGATACTCAACCACCTAGACTCTGTGAACTGGCAACAAAAGAGGATCTGGAAAAAATGAAATCAGAAATAATTTCTCAGATAACAATAGAGATTGTGCCCATAGTGCAAGACATGATTAATAAATGTAGAGAGGACGCATTAAAAAAATAGAGGAGCTAAGGAACATGATGGAATCCCAATACAGGAAACAAATGGAATCCATAAAACACATGCAAACAGATTCCCAGGAGATTAAAAACTCCACTGAAAGTTTACGCAGCAGAATGAGCCAAAGTGAAGACAGACTTTCAGATATAGGGGATAAGATAGCAGTTAGTGACCAGGAAAAGAAAAATTGCTTTAAAATAGTAAGGGACCATGAGAAATCAATCCAGCAGCTGCTAGACAATGCAAAGAAGAAGACTGATCAGAGTCAATGAAGAAACAGGAAAGAGTGCAGATGACATAAAAAAAATGGTCACAGAAACGACCGAAGAAAACTTCTCAAGCAGGGAAAAACAACTTGACATAAAGTTAAGTGAGGCATATAGAACTCCAATTAGCCTTCATCAAAAAAAATCTACACATAGGCATATAATTGTTAAGATTCCAGAAACCCAACAGAAGAACAAAGTTCTACAAGCAGTTAGAGAAAAGAAACAAATCACATACAAAGGAAGCCCATCAGAATCACAGCAGACTTCTCAATGCAAACCCTCAAGGCAAAAAGAGCTTGGAGTGAAGTATTCCAAGCCCAAAAGGAAAACAGCCTCTAACCCACATTGATGTACCCTGCAAAACTATCTTGCAAAATGGATGGAGAAATAAGATACTTTCATGACAAAGAGCACCTTAGGAACTTCATGAACACTAAACCAGCACTCCAAAAATTTTAGACAGTATCCTAGGAAAAGACAATGAAGGTCACAACCTCAAGAAACCCAGCAGGATGAATCCATCAGGCACTACAAGAATTTAAATGCAAAGGGGGAGAATCCAACAAAAAGAAAAAATCATGACAAGGATAAGTCAGTACATATCAATTATAAACATGAATGTTAATGGTCTCAATTCACCAATCAAAAGAAACAGACTGGCAGAATGAGTCAAGAAGCAAGTTCAAACACATTTAATTTGAAAAGAAACTCACAGACAAAATTAAAGGGTGGACAACAATACTCCATGTGACAAGAACCTGAAAAAAAGCAGGAATAGCTATCCTCTTTGCAGATCAACTGGATTTCAAACCAACACTGATGAAGAGAGACAAAGAAGTCCACTACATTCTTGTAAAGGGAACAATCCAAGAGGAAGACATGACAATCATAAATATGTATGCATCAAACACCAGTGCACCATACTATATAAAACAAATATGGACATGAAAAATAAAATAAGCAGTAATATAATAATAGTGGCAGACCTCAATACACCAGTGTCACAAATAGATTAAATAGACAATAAATAAACAACAAAATACTAGAACTCAATGAAACTGTTGAACAAATGAACTTAACAGATGTTTCCAGAGTGTTCCACCCCAATAAATCAGAATACACATTCTTTTCAGCTGCACATGAGTTGTTCTCCAAAATAGAGCACATACTTGCTCATAAAACATGTTTAAGTAAGTGCAAAGGAATTGAAGTTGTTCCCTGTATATTATCAGACCACAGTCCGATGAAAGTGGAGATCAAGGGCAAAAGAAACCACAAGAATTTCATAAACACATGGAAATTGAACAACACATTTATGAATAACTAATGGATCACACAAGAAATTAAAGAAATTAGACACTTTTACAATTAAAAGACTATGCCAATACAACATATTGGAATCTATGGGATACAATAACAGCTCTTAGAGGGAAATTCAGAGGAGTGAATACTCATATTAGGAAAACAGAATGAGCTCAATTCAACAACCTGATGCTGAAACTCAAGCATCTAGAAAAAGAAGAGCAGGACAAACCCAAAACTCATACAGTGGAGGAAATTAAAAAGGTCAGAGCAGAAATCAATGCAATGGAGACTAAGAGAATAATCCAAAAAAAATCAACAAAGCAAAGAGTTGGTTCTTCAAAAGAATAAAAAAATTGACAAAATCTTAGCCAAACTTATCAAAAAGAGGAAAGAAAAGGCCCAAATCCATGCAATTAGAAATGAAAAGGGTGAAATTACAGCAGATCCAGCAGAGATCCAGAGGATCATCAATACCTACTTTGAGAACCTATACCCCAATAAGATGGAAAACACTGAAGAAATGGACAGATTTCTAGATATGTATGAATTACCAAAGCTGAACAAAGAATACCTAAACATTCTAAAGAACCCAATATCAATCAATGAAATTAAAAATGTAATTAAAAACTTATCAATGAAGAAAAGCTGTGGTCCTGATGGCTTCACTACTGAATTCTATAACACATTTAGAGAAGAACTATTGCCACCACTGTTTAAACTCTTCAATGAAATTGAAAGGGAAGCAATACTCCCACATTTATTCCTGGAAGTAAGCATCACCTTGATCCCAAAAGCAGAGGAAGATCCAAGCAAAAAAGAGAACTATAGGCCAATCTCACTAATGAACATAGATGCAAAAATCCTCAATAAGAAACAGAGTGCAGAAGATCATGAAGAAGATCATACACCCTGACCACGTGGGATTCATCCCCAAGATGTAGGGATGGTTCCAATACATAAATCAATAAATTTAATACAGTATATTAATAGAGCCAAGGACAAAAACCATATGATCATCTCAATAGATGCAGAAAAAGCATTCAACAAAATCCAAAACACATTCATGCTAAAACCCTTCAGAACATTGGAATAGCCAGTCTGTATCTCAACCTGAAAAAAGCCATCTATGAAAAACCAACATCCAACATCATACTAAATGGTCAAAAACTGAAATCCTTCACATTAAAATCAGGAACAAGACAAGGATGTCCACTATCACCACTCCTGTTCAATATAGTCTTGGGAACATTAGCCACAGCAATTAGACAAGAGAAAGAAATAAAAGGAGTAAAGATAGGAAACCAAGGAGTCAAATTGTCAGTATTTGCAAATGACATGATACTCTATATACAAGACCCCAAGAACTCCTCCAAATGTCTTCTAGTCTTAGTAACCAAATTCAGTGGAGTAGCTGAATACAAGGTCAATACACAAAAATCAATAGCTGGGCTGGGGATTTAGCTCAGTTGTGCCACCACCTGCCTCGCAAGTGCAAGGTCCTGATTTTGATCACCAGTACCAAAAAAAAAAAAAAAAAAAGAAAAAAAATCAATAGCTCTCCTGTACACAAACAACAGACTCACTGAAAAAGGAACTGGAGACAGAATTCCCTTCATAACAGCATCCCCATTAATGAAATACCTAGGAATCAACCTAGTGAAATAAGTCAAAGAACTCTACTCTGAAAACTATAGCACTCTGAAAACAGAGATCGAGGAGGATACCAGAAAATGGAAAGACATCCCTTGCTTGTGGGTAGGAAGAACCAACATAGTGAAAATGGCCATACTTCCAAAACTGCTATATAAATTAAATGAAATTCCAGCAGCATACCTCACAGAACTTGAGAAAACAATCCAAAAATTCATTTGGAACAATAAAGTGACCTAGAACAGCAAAAGCAATTCTAGGCATCAAAGACAAGGCAGGGGGTATCACAATCCCCAACTTGAAACTATACTACAAAGCTACTGTGATAAAAATAGTATGGTAATGGCAAAGAAGCAGATCTGAGGATCATTTGGAACAGATTAGAAGACACAGAAACAACTCTAGACAAACTTAGAGACTTTGTCTTTGACAAACGTGTGAAACACTCTCACTGGAGGAATGATAGCCTCTTTAATAAATGGTGCTGGAAAAATTTGGTTTCAACTTGCCAAAGATTAACACTAGACCTATATCTCTCACCATGCACTAAACTAAAATCAAAATGGATTAAAGATGTAAATATTAAAAAGAAACACTAAACTGGCTCGAAAAAAGGTTAGGTAGAATTCTTGGAGATATTTGTGTAGGAAAAGATTTGATGAATAAAACCTCAGTTGCTTGTGAACTAGCACAATCAACAAGTGACATCTCTTCTTATTAAAAAGCTTCTGCACAGCAAGAGAAACCACCAACAGCATGAAAAGGTAACCCACAAAGTGGGAGAAAATTTTCACCAGCTGTTCCTCAGACAAAGGTCCACTAACTAGAATATATAAAGAACTTCAAAAAATCAGACCTCCCAGATTTAAAGATCTAATCCCAAAATGGGCATGTGAAATGCAGAGACATTTCTCAGATGAAGTAGAAATAGCAAATAGACATATGAAAAAGTGTTCAACATCACTGGTCATTTGAGAGATGCAAATGAAAACAATGCTGAGATTCCACCTCACCCCAGAAAGAATGACTGCTATCATTAAATTAACCAATAACAAATGCTGGCTGGGCTGTGAGGAAAAAGAACCTCTCTCTAATGTTGATGGGAGTGTAGACTGGTCCAACCACTGTGGAAACCAGTATGGAGATACCTCAAAGAACTAGGATGAGAGGTCCTATTTGACCAGCTATTCCACTGCTGGGTATCTTCTTAAAAGAATTAAAAGACTCATACCACAGTGGTATATGTGCACTCATGTTCATAGTGGCACAGTTTGTAATAGGTAGAACTTGGAAACAGCCCAATTTCCCATCATCAACTGGAGACTGAATATATAAGATGTGTTTTTTTGATAAAATGGAGTACTACTCAGTCATAAAGAATGAGAAACTAGAAGCATTTATAGTCAAATGACTGCACATTGAGGCCATACTCTTAAGTGAAATACATAGAACACATATGTGTAAATACTGAATAGTTTCTCTAGTGTGAGACACTGAAAGTGTAAATAAGGATCAAAATATATAATAGATAATGTGAAATAGAAAAATGCAAAGGGGAAAGGGAAATGGGAGGGAAAGACAAAAGGAAAGAAGGGTATGATATTAATATGAGAAAAGGAAAAAAATGGAAACAAAGTCTTTGTAAATAGAGAGGGGTGGAGTGGTTGAAGGAAGGGTCCAGGAATGGGGAAAAATAGGAATCAAGATATATTATGTAAAGGTACAAATCTTCAATAATGAATGTCATTATGTTGTATACCGAAAATGTACTAATGTAATTAATTTTAAAAAGAAAAAGTGGCATTTACACACACAATGGAGTACTACTGGGCCATCAAGGATAGATTTGAGTCACCTGTGGGAAAATGGATGCACCTTGAGATCCTCACATTAAGTAAAATAAATTAGACACACAAGCTTAAATACCATACAGTTTCTCTAAACCAAGCATATAAATAAATTAAAGAGCAAAATGAAAGATAAACGAAAGGAAACAGGGGTATAGATCTGCAAATGGGAAGGAGACTAAGAGATGTGGGGGGGGAGGAAAAGGAGAAAGGGACATAAAAAATTAAAGATGTGCCATGTACATGTACCATATGGACACAAAGAAAGTAGTCATTATGTATTGCAAACATGTACTAATAAATAAAAATAATAATTAGGAAGAATACTCCAAAATATCACTTTCCCTAGATAATAATATATGGACAAATTTCTAGTGAATTTTCCTCCATTTTTTCTACCTGTAAATTTGCTACCAAAACACTAATTTTTCACAAAGAATATATTTTACAAAAGGAAATGCTTGTCAAGTAATAACCAGCAAATGTGAAAACTTTTGTGATATTAGCATGCATATTCAGTAAAACTGCCATAATCTTTAGGTGCATAAAAATTCTTATAATTAGAGAATTATTTTCCTGGCTATAATGATTTTTAATTTATATGATTATATAGTTCTAAATATTATATAAATAAGAATGTTTTTAAAGATACTCTACTTTATTTAATCAACACATGTTCAAAGTTTGTTTCCACAATGAGACAAATCCCAAATTTGAAATGTGAATAGATTTCTCAAAAGGAACGAAAATGAGGCTCTCACAGAAAAGGTTACTCACTTGCTGTTTCACATGAATTCTGTAGGACTGATCCACAGGTGGAGTCACAGGCGAGCTTTCTGGTAAGGAGGAGTGATCTATGTTATTATTCCTTATCTGATAAAGTATATGAACGTATGTGGGTATGTATTCCAATGGCTCCATCACATAGGTGACATTCTCAAACTGTAACAATCCTCTAAATGTTCAAATACAAGATAAATAAAAAGGTAATGGGTATATATTTTTCTAATGAGAAGTATAAATTAATGTTAAATAAAAATATGCTACATCTATTTGATAATAATCTTTGCAGTCTATTACCTAAGCACCCCATCATACTTAAATTTAATTTTTTAATGATCAAGAATATAGTTTTAATATTCTGATTGAGCAAAAATATATAAATACAGAGTAAATATATATTTTCCTAAATAATGTTTTAAAAATTTTATAGGAGGTATTTTACTGTGGAAAGCTATGGTTCTAGTGCCCTAAGGAGTATAAACTAATTTTGAAATGTTTTTATCATTTATTTTTAATCAAAAATAAATGTTTTTTATCAGGTATAAGTGTTGTTTTAAAATAGGTGTTAAATAGCCAGATGGAGATAATTACCCATACCTATTATCTCACATAATGATCTTTTTTTGGGAGAGAACATTTAAAATCTACTGTGGCCCCGATTTTCAAAAGTAAAATTAACAATAGGCACAAGTAATACAATGAATCTCTTGAACTTATTCCTCTGACACAACTGAACTTTTGTATCCTTTGACCATCATCTCTTTACTCCTCTACAAGACCTGATTACCATCATCTTACTCTTCACCACTATAAGAATAATAGTTTTAGTTTTAGAGAAATGCAAATTAAGACAGCATCATATTGTATCTTCTTTCTGTAGCTTTGAATAAAATGTTTCCCATGTTCATCCATGTTATGGCATTTGACAGGATTTCCTTCTTTTATATCTAAATGCTATTTCATATTGTTTTTGTAGCACATTTCCTTTTTTCACCCACTCACTGATAGGCACTCAGATTGACTCCATGTCTTCCTAATTGTGGACAATGCTGCAATGAATTTGGGAGTGTAGAATTCTCTTCCATACATTTTGATACATATCAGAGAGGAAGAGGAATTACTAGATCATATGGTAACTTCACGTTTAGCTTTCTCGGAGGAATATACTGTGTCCCCTAATGGCTGTACTTATTCACAGTTTCATGAACATTGTGCAAGGGTTCCCTTTTCTCCACAACCTCTTCAACACTGAAATGTTGTCTTTTTTGAAAATAGCCAGTTGAATAGGTCTTAGGTGATATCTGATTGTGTTTTTTATTTGCATACTCTGAAGATTAGGGATGTTGTGAATATTTTATATACTTGTTATCCATAAAGTTGTTTATTAAGAAAACTATTTGTTTACATACTATTGATTTGTGTGAATTCTCTACAGGGGATTTGTGTGAATTCTCTAAGGGATATAAATCCCTTATCAGAGATCCTCCTACTCTGTGAGTGTGTCCATTGCTCTGCAGAGGCTTATCAGTTTGACTTCATCTATTTGGTTACTTTTGCTTTTGTTACCTATAATTCTAGGGTCAAATAAAGAGAAATCAATGCCCAAAGCAATGTCATAAAACTTTACCTCATGTTAACTTCTAGTAATTATATGGTGTCCATTCTTACATTTAAATCTTCAATACATTTTGAGATGGTTTTTGTATTTATTGTGAGATACAAGTTTGATTTAATTTTTCTGCAAGTGGGTATGCAGTTATACCAACATTACATATGGAACAGCATGTCCTCTTATTCTGTGCTCTTGGCAACTTTGGCAAAAATCAATGGATTTCACAAGCATGCATATACTTCTGGGGTCTCTATTCTGTTCATTTAGTCTGCAAGTGGGTTTTGTGGCCAATACTGTACTGATGTGATATCTGTACCTTAGTAATACATTTACAGTCAGGTAGTGTGATACCTTCAGCTTTTGGTCTCGGCATTAATTGCTCCACATCAATTTTAGAAGTTTTTCTTTTCTATTTCTATGGATAAAGACATTGAGGTTTTGATAGGAGTTACACTGAATCTATAGATTGTTCTGTGTAATATGAAAAATTTTAAGTGTTAATTCTTCTAATTCATCAACACAGAATATCTTTCCAACAGTAGTATCTTTTTCAAGTTTTTCTTCAACATTTTATAGGTCAGGTCTTTCACTTCCTTGGTTAAATTTATTCCTAAAAATTTATTTTGTAGTAGTTAATGCAAATCAAAGTGCTTGCTTTATCTCTTTTCAGATAATTTTTGTAAGGGTATAGACATGGCACTGATTTTATATGTTGAATTTTGTTCTGCAACTTTGCCAAATTCATTTATTTAGTTCTACAATTTTTGGTAAAAATCTTAAGCATTTAACATATATAAAGTCATCTGTGAATAATGCAATTTCTTTTACAATTTGGATGTTATTTCTTTTTTTCTCTTGTTTAATTGCTACAGCTAGGATTTCTACTACTGTGTTGAATAGAAGAGGTGATAGTAGGCATCCTGCCTTATTCCTAATCTTAGAGGAAAGGATTTCTACTTTTCATGGTTTAGAATAATGTGAGCTGTGGAATTGTCATATATGGACTTTAACTATTGGGAAATATACTTCTATTTATTTTTTTTGGTACCAGGGATCGAACGTGGGTCCTTGTGATTGCAAGGTAGGCAGCGGAACCACTGAGCTAAATCCCCAGCCCCTACTTCTAATTTTTGTCACAAAAGGATGTTGAATTTTGTCAGATGTATTTGTGCTTGGAATGATCCTAAGATTTTTATCCCTCATTCTAAATCATGTTGTGTATTATATTTGTTGCTTTACTTATGTTGAGCCATCCTTGCTTCCAAGAGATAAATCCCACTCTGACCCAATGTATGATTCTTTTGATGTATTTGTGAATTACATTTGTTAATACACTATTCAGGATTTCTGCATATATGTTCATCGAGGATGTTGTCTATTATTATTTTCTTTTCTTACAGGGTGTGTTACTAGTGTTGGCATCAGGGCAGGATAGCCTTGTGAAAAACAGAAATGCATACATCTCATATCTTTTTCTTTCTATTAGAGCATTTAGGAGTAGTTGGGGCTCCTACTGTAGCTCTCTTCATATTAGTGGGGAGTTTTTGCTGCGTGAATTTTATAATTTCATGCCTAGCATAGAAGAAAGAACAGGGAAAGTGATACAATGGAGAGAAAAAAGTAAAGAAAGTGTATGAGAAGAAATGCATCTAAAGTCCATATTTCTTTGTCTTCATGCTACCTTTCAAAAGTTCCCGAAAACTAAATTGTCATTCAAGAGCTTTAAATGTGGGAGCTCTGGAACATGCAATTACCTGAGTCCAGAACAGGCACTTAGTACCACAATTGATTTTGGAACTTCTGCTGCATATCCTTCATAAAAACAATGATTCTAAAAAGAAATATAGGAAGATGTACTCATAAATGTTTCACAAATGGAGTCCTTGATTTCACCATGATTCCTAGATATTATTCATGAGATATCCCATTCTATTTTCTCTGTTGCAACACTTACCTCTTCACCCTTTTAGGTCTATTGATAGTCACGATTCCCATATTCCCTCAAGTCATTCTTGCTATAATTTTAAATCTTTGAAAAGCATCTCTTTTAACTGCATCTTTCTTTGACAGTCAGATGGCTTCAACATTGTGTTTAACTGCAAATACTATATAATTTACTACATTATTTTGGCTGCAACTGTAAAAATTTTCTCTGCAAAAGAACTTTTTTTCTGAGTTACTCCAAAGAATCTTACTTGATATTTCCTCTCCTTAATTTCTCTTTAAGATCTCACTCTAGAGATAGCTGATCATTCCTAGTTTACATTTTCTTCCCCAATGACTTTACAGTATTTCATTTTCTGGAGCTCTCCTCTTGCAGCTTGCCTGTCTTTCCCTTTAAATCTAGTGACCTCTGAAATCAATTATATTTCTTTGTTCAACCTAAACTTTGAAAATTCTAGTCTCAGGGAATTCTCTCCTATGTGTTTGTCTATAAGCATCTCCATCATTAACCATTCACTCTTTCTCAACAGGCCCAGCTCCGCTGGCCCCCTTCCCCCCAAAGGCAAAGAGGTCCACATTTACACTCAGTGGCAGTGAGCAGAGCCTAGGTGGGCCAGCCTATTGTATGCCCAACACACACTGACAGCAGTGTGTCTCATCTAAAATCATCATCAAACCCATCTCAGTACACAGGGGAGATATATACCCTGCTTCTTGCTAAGTAAGAGCAATGACTGCCACCAACTATATTGGTGTTAACAGGACCTGTAGCTAGGAGCCCTTGGCAGAGTGCTAGAAGGAAAACAAGGCCCCAGCCCTCATCCCAGGGGAGCCAGCAGTCCAGAATGGAAAGCTTTTTTCTTGACTCTGCTGGCAGATAATCATGAGATATTCTTTGAGCCAGGAAGCCAAGATATTCTCCAAAGCCCACATAGTAGCCTAAGTAAAGCACAGTCAAATCAGAGACTGAAAAGCAGCCAGTGAAAATGCTTTCCATCCCATGAATCTTTCGGTACCTACCTGTACCAAACAATACCAGAAGAACTTTGTAGGCTAATAGGCAGAAAAAAATAGCAAGAGAGAAAGAGCTACTGCAAAGCCAGAAGAATGGAGCTCAAATATTGCTAATGCTGAGAAGATAACGTGTCACTCAAAGAGCAGAGCACACTAAATTTAAATTTAAACTGGAATACTGCCTTCTAGAGGAAATATAAACAGGAACAAGTTCTTCCCGTTTATTACATAGTTATACATACATACAGTTATTACATAGAAGTTAGAAAATCATTCATACCTCGTAAGTTATGCTTATCACAGTAAGTATGAAAAATCACAAAATGCCTCTATTGAGATGAGTAGTATCTTGGATCTATGAGGAAAAGGTTTTAGGGCAGCCATCAAAAAAAGTGTATCAGTGAACAATCACACATCTCCTAAAGCAAATGAATTAATAACAATTGAAGCAAAGAAACAGAAGCTACAAAACACATAAAATTATGAGAACTTAAAAACATAATAATGCTGAACATCCAAAATGAATTTAAAAATCCTAGAAAGAAAAGAGAAAAACACAGCATTGAAAAAGTATTCAAAGAAATAATGACCAAAGAAATAATTGTGGTAAGAAGGAAGGCAGAGTAGGAAGACTCAGCTCCTTCTTGTATCAAAAACTCACTATATAATTCATGCTTTACAAACCCCTCAAAAAGCAAGCAAAAATTCTTGGTTAGATATTGGAAAATAATTGGAATATTCTCTCTTCCTGGGATATTGCAAAACCAGACTCATGAAACAAGTAGGGCCTTGTTTTAGGACCTTTAGCTGCTGGAGATGCTGCACCAAAGCCATGACATATTATCACGAAGAGATCTATAGTTCCAAACTTCTTCCAAGGGAGAGAGGGTTCCTCTGCACATCTGGCACAAACGTCCTTGAGAGAGCTGTCCACAAAGTTATCTGTCTCAGCAGTTCTGAAGCTCTCATTGTTCTGGTGCTTTCCAGCCACTGGGGGACAATGGAGGAAGCAGCTGGAGTGGAAGAGGTTGTTGATCTTTAACTCTGCCAAGCACAGAGTGAGTGGGGGGATAAAGAAAAAGCAGCTACTTACCAGAAAGAATTCATAGGGGCTCCCCAAATCTCTGAGGTGACTGGTGAGGGAATTTCCCTGATTGCTGCCAATCTGTGGAGACTGAGAGCTATGTGTATTGTCTGGCACACAGGAACCAACACAAGAGAGGTAAGTAAAATACTCAGGCAAGATGTTCCAAACAGAACACAGTAAAATCCTAGAAATCAAGCCCAGTGAAATGAGTTTATATTATTTGTGTGACAAAATGTAAAATTGTGCTAGAAAGGTCAAGGAAATAGTGCATGAACAAACTGAGACACTGAAAGAATATAAATTCAAAAGATAAAAGTAGTATGAGATAGAAGTAATGGAGCTACAGAATATAATAAATTAAGGAGAAAATTCACAAGAGGGATTCATCAGCAGATTCAATCAAACAGAATAAAAGGTCAGTGAATTTGAAGGAAGCTCTTTAAAAATAATTCAGTTAGAGGTTCAAAAAGAATTAAAATGACAAAGGTCTAAAGGATTCGTGAAACACTATTAGTAGATTAATATACATAGATTCTGAAACCAGACAGGGAAGAGATTAAAGACTAGAAAGTTTATTCATAGACACAATGGCTGAAGTTACCCTTTATGGTGAAAGAAATTGACATAAAGATTCAAGAAACTCAAAGAACATTATTTAAGATAAAAGTAAGGAAATCCACATTTAGACTCACTATAAATAAATTGTAAAGGGTTAAAAACAAGGTAGAATTTTGAGAGCATCAAAAAATGAACAAATTAATATGTACAGTGAACAATCATAGGACTACTAAAGGAATTTTCAGCAGAAACCAGACAGGCCAGAGGGAATGGGATAGGAATCATGAAAACATTAAGGTAAATTGCAGGAGAAAGGAGAAGTTAATATGGATAATATCTATTTACAACTTAATTTACTTTGATAGCTTAAAATACATTGTTACCGCTCTGTGATGTCTTATGTAAGTCATAATATAATAAATAGATAGATCAATCGTCACATAGATATGTACTTATAAGTATATATGATAAAAAAGAAAAAGAGAAAGAACTCAAAGTATAGCAATACAAGAAACCAAAAAAGAAAAATAAAAAGGAAGGAAAGAAAGCAAAGGAGCAATGTCAAACAGCAGATGTTATGGCTTGTATCTAGATGTTCCCCAGAGGCTCACGTGCTCATAGGTGGGGCTTCTGGGAGGTGACTGGATCATGGATGTATGATACTAGATTAGTTCCCTGATGAGTTTACAGCTGGGTGTGAGGTTGGGGTAGCCTGGTAGGAAGAGGTGAGTCACTGTGGGTGTGGCTTGGAAGAGATATATGTCCCTTATCTTCCCTTGAACTTTGCTCTTCTTCCTGTCATGCTATGAATTGTTTCTCCTCTGCCATGCAAATTTTTCAACCCACCCTGGTTTGGAGCCAGCTGACTACTGTCTGAAACCTCTGCAAACTATGAGCTAAAATAAATCTCTTCTTCTTTAAATTGTGAGTGTTGGGTATTTTGTTCCAGCAATGAGAAAGTAACTAAAACAAAAGAATTACAAGAACAGGGGATGGGGATGTAGCTCTTCAGCACAGCACTTGTTTAGCAAGGGCAAGACACTGGGCTCAATCTCCAGTACCACAAAAATCAAAAGAAAATTACAATACTAACTGAAAAAATCAAAATGTCTATAAAAAATTGTTTCCTATGAATAATTGCTTGAAGTGTAAATAAAATCCTGTATCCAAACCAATGAATTGTAGGGCCTAGGGATATAGATCAGGGATACAACACATGTCTAGCACTTGTTCAATCCTCAGCAATACCAGCAACAATAACAACAAAAAGAGCCAAAGAAAGAAAAACATGTATGGCATGCTCAATAGATATTTTAGAAAAGGACAGTTTTATAAAGAAAATGATTCCAAATTTAAGGGCAAATGTAGACTAAAATTTAATGAATAAAGAAAGGCACTGTGTATAAATTTTAACTAGAGATTACTATGCTCATATGAGAACATAGTGGACTGTCAGAAGGTATCCCACTAAACATAGAAGATTTTATAATTATTAAAGAATCAAGTGAAATGATATGAGCTGTATTTATGTACTTAATATAAAAGCAGCTCTATATACAATACAAAAAACTGAACAGAGAAATAGCAATACAGTAGTAATAGATGACTTAAATTACTTTCAGTGAAGGACAAAATATTCTGCCAGAAGACTAATAAGGAAATAGAGAACTTTAATAATTCCACAGACCAAATGGACCATGCCCCTTAGCCATGCCATATCTGCTTTGGCACCAGCCAACTGAATCCTTTAAGTTGTAGGTGAAGAGTACCTTGTTCCAGTGATAGGAAAGTGACTAATACAGGAAATAGGTACTAGGAGTGGTGTGGTTGTAGTGACTATACTGACCATGTGATTTAGAAGCCTTTCTAAGTGGTTTATGGGAGGAGTTTGGGAAGCTTTAGAGAACTGGGCTAGAGAACAGTCCAGAGTTGTCTGGCTCTAACACAGAAACGGGATGATGAAATGGCATGGTAGAGGAATGTTATTTACTGCATGGAAGTCAAGAAGCAGAGAGAGAAAGGAGAATCCAGGGAAGAGGATACAACTTTTCAAGTTATACCCCCAGTAACCTGGCCCTTTCAACCAGGCCTTGTCTATAAACTTGAGACTTTTGAACTATTACACTTCAGTACCGTTCAAAAAATGAAATCAGAAACTCAAAAAGATATTGGCACTCATACTAATTGTTATGGTTTCTATGCAGATGTTCCCCTGAAGCCTTCTGTGCTCATAGGTGGGACTTTTGGGAGGCAACTGGATCATGGGGCCATGATATTCATCAGTGGATTAGTCTATGGATGAGTTTATAGCTAAATGTGATTTGAGAGGTTATAGAGAAAGGGTAATGGGAATTGCCAGAGACGCTTGCAGTGGTCCTGAGCTCCTGCAAGCCAGTACAATGTCCATGAGATAGGAAAGTGGGAATTAAAGGAAACATAGAGACTTGAGAGAAACTGAGTCTTGGGCTAATCTAAGCTGCTCTGGGCAGCAAAGACAAAGGACTCCCAGGACAGCCAGTGCTTATTCATTACAAGTGTGGGAAGGGGGGAAACTTGGCAGGCCTTGGGACACCTGCTGATAACAAGTATCAAGCAGGTAGGACTGTAGAATGAGGGCACATGCATATCTTTGCTGAAGAGAACAAATGGTTAATTCAGAAAGGGAGAATTTAGCTGGGAGTCAGGTGATCTTGACTGGGAGTGAACTCAGCCAAGCGCTGCTACTTCCAATGCAACAGCCAAATTATGGAGGGGCAAGGAGCTTGTGCCACTATATCTTGCTAATACTGGGCAGAAGTGTCTGCTACAGTAAGTGAAGCTTGGTTGGAGGAGGTGGATCACTGGGAACATGGCCTAGAAGGGTCTATCTCCCTCCCTTCTCCCTTGATCTATCTTTGTGCTTCCTGCCTGCCACATCATGAGCTGATTCTCCTCTGCCAGGACCCTTTGCCATGCCACCCAGCTCTTGGCACCAGCTGACTATGGGCTGAAACTTCTACCAACTGTGAGCCTAAATAACTTTGACTTTTGAGTGTTTGGTATTTTGTCTAAGGACTGGTAAAGTAACTAAGATAGATTTTCATGCTGAGATTGGGGTGGTTTCTGTGATGCTACCTGATCATGTGGTTCAGAAACCTTTGGAACTGGTTTGTAAGAGGAGTTTAGAAAGGTTTGAAGATGCCAGCTAGAAAAGCAATCCTAGAATGTTGTAAGTCGAGTTTGATGGAAGATTCTGACTGGAGCTCAGACCAGCATATTGAGAGTAACACCAGCTAGTAATGACCAGGCTCAAGAGGTTTCGGGAAGAAGGACTCCACTGGAAGTTGGACTGCAGGCCATGTATGTTATGCTCTGGCAGAAAATTTTCTGCATTTTCCTCATATCCAGAGACATTGCAGGAGCCTGAAATTAAGGGTGGTGTACTGAGTAATCTGGCAGAGAAAATTTCAAGCAGCCAGACATTGACACAGCCAGACAGACTATGGCTTGGGTGGTGTTGGAGGCTTTTAGGTAGCTCTACATTTAAAACCAACAGCAAACAGCCTGGTTGAACAATTTAAAACTTTTTCAGTTTGGCCATCAAGGAAGCTCCAGTAAAGTTGGGGCCTTGAAAGGGGGAACAGTGGAAAGCTTGGATGCTAAAAAGATTAATATTAAAAAGTATCCAAGTGCTTTGGAACATAACAATAAATGGTTGGAGGGCACAGGCAAAGCTTCACCCTTCACACACTCAAAATTGCACAAGTGAAAGACTTTGCATTGAGAAGGCAGCCTCAGAATATCATGCTTCAGAATGGCAGCCACCTGGGGAATTTGTTCCTCAGGATTCAGTCCACCATGGTCAGCCATTCAGGCACTGAGAGGCCTCTGCAACAACCTGAAAGATGCAAAAGGGTTTCAGCTACTGCTCCAGCTGACAGCAGACCACAACATCATCCACATGGTGTTGGTTTTAGGTGCATGCGGAAGGCAACAGTGTCAGGTCAGGGAGGCTCCATCCAGATTTCAGAATGCCTGAGAGGTCAGGCAGTGTGCTCCTGAGAGGGCAGTGAGTAAAGATGTGAGAATGAAGCCAGAAGTGCAAAGGAAATG
This sequence comes from Heterocephalus glaber, assembly GCF_053883595.1. Lineage (NCBI taxonomy): Eukaryota > Metazoa > Chordata > Mammalia > Rodentia > Bathyergidae > Heterocephalus > Heterocephalus glaber. The sequence goes on from NW_028258308.1 coordinate 41,292,534, forward strand.
CCAGGAACAACATTCCTTGAGGAAAGCCCCAAGCAGTGAGCAAAGCCAGCCCAAGAATTGTAATTACTAGCAGTCCCACAGGAGTGGGGACACTCAAGCCCTTTGATGCTCACTTCTCATCACCACAAATTGCCTGGGTGCTGGACATGGAACAACAGAATTTAATGTTTGCCCTGCTGGGTTTCTGTCTTGCTTTAGTTCCATTCTTTTCCATTCCCCTATTTCTCCCTTTCAGAATGGGAATATTTACCATGTGATTATGTACATTGGAAGTTTTTAACTTTCTTTTCATTTTTATAAGGGCTTAGAGCTAAGAGTTTGCCTTTAAATCTCAGAGAAGACTTTGGCCTTGGACTTTTCAGCAGTGCTCCTGAAACTGTTGGAACTTTGACAACTCTTAGAGATGGACTAAACACATTGTATCAAGGTATGGTTTATATCTAGGTGTCCCCCAAAGCCTCATGTATTCATAGGTAGGGCTTTGGGGAGGCAATTGGATCATGGGGTCATGATACTCATCAGTGGATTACTCTACTGATGAGTTTATAGATAAAAATAATTTGAGAGGTGAAACATGGTTGGAGGAGGTGGTTCACTGCAGACATGGCCTGGAAAGGTCTATCTCCCTTCCTCCTCCCTTAACTACTCTCTGCTTCCTGCTGCCATGCCATGAGCTGACTCTCCTTTGCCAAGCACATTTGCCATGCTGCCCTGCCTTGGAGCCAGCTGACTATGGACTTAAGCTTCTACAAACCTTGAGCCAAATAAACATTTCCTCCTTTAACTTGTGAGGTCAGGTATTGTATTTCATCAATGAGAAAGTAACTAAGACAATAATTGTAGTACTACTACAACAGGCTCTTATCTTATATATTTTCTGTTGTTATACCTCAATACCTGAATCTGGATATATTATGCAAGGTTTGTTTATAAAGCTTATAGTTTTGGTGGATGAAAATCCAAGGTAAGGCTAGCCCTCTAGTTCATTCTGTGGTGATGCACATTGCTATGAGGTAAGCATGTGTAGAGGAGATTACAGAGTGAGATGGAAAAACAGATGAATTCAGGGGCCAGGCTTGCTCTTTTTATCATGACTTGCTCTCATGAAAACTAACTAATCCCTTTCAAGACTAGTACCCTCAATGTTCAAACCACATTCCCCTGGGCTCCATCTCTTAAAGCTTTCACCACCTCTCAGCACCAATGCACTGGGTAACCAACTTACAGTATGTGTAACTTTTGAGTGTACACCCAAACCATATGCAAACCAGAGCAGGTAAGATATGAAAACAAACTAAAGATCTATTGACAAAAAGTGGATACAGAATATATGGTACACTTAAATAATTCAATGTCCTCTGCCTTAGAAAAATAAGAAATTTATTAACGTGAAAACATGGATTAACATTTAGGACATCATTCAGATTGAAACAAACTATTCAAATAAAGGTAAAATATCATAAACCATTTATATGAGGCATTGAAATATTTAGATTCACAGACTATAACAGCATAACAGTTGTTATACCCAAAGCGATCCTACACATCACAACATTTTAAAGTTACGTTCACTGTGCACATTCCTTCTGATACTGTACCTGCCCACCTGCCTGGCTAACTCTAGAATAAGGCATAAAGTATTCCTGACTGTCATAGCCTTTGGCCCCATGACATTAGGAAAGTAAATGTGCTCCAAAGACTCCCGACTTGGGCTGGGACTGAACATTCTTTGTAAGTTTCTTGAACAATTACAGCCCCCAAAGAAACATTGATGGTCTCAAAAGTCCAGAAGATATTTTGCAATTCCAAAGTAACTTCTAAATAAAATGCTGAAAATCTTCATAATTACCCTACTTCCCTACACACCTGGAATAACTTTTATATGAAAAAGTATCCAAATTTGGGCTCACTGCAGATGCCTTTGTAGTGCTGCCTGCTTTCTTGTTTGAAGTAGTAACTCTCTCTATATTTTCTTTAAAATAAATTCTATATACTTCTACAAGGCTGCCTATGTGTCTTGAATGGATTCTTTCTTAAAAGGCACAAAAAACTGAGGATCGATGAAGTGGGGGGCTGGTTCCTTGTTGCATCAGGACCCAGCTCCCTGGTGACAAAATTGATAAACTTAAAATTCTTATAATCTTTAAATAAACTGAATTCGTAATTCATAAAAATTCCCACAAACAAAAAATTAAAAAGACCTGTTAGAAAAACTTTATCAAATATATTAATAATTAACATTTATATTATCCTACATTGTCCAAAAAAATATTGCAACTTTATGACTTTATTATTATTTTATGACTCCAGCATCACTATAATACACAAATTAGACAAAGTTGGTGTTAAGAAAAATGACCAAAATTATTGGTCAATATCTTTCATGCACACTGACAAAAATTATTGCAAGAAACTATCAATATGAAGGATATATACTAGTATATATGCAAAGAACTATACACCAGCAAACAAACTGCAATACTGTTTCAGGATTTGAAAACCAAACAATGTAATGTACCATTTTAACAGACTAAGAAAAGACAGAATGTCAGAAAGACTGCTATAGAAAAAGCATTTGATACAACTAAACACCAATTATTGAAAAAGAAAACTTTGTGAATCTAGAAAAAGCAGGCAAATTCCTTAACCCAATAACAGCATATGACACAACCTCCAGAGCACACACAATCCTCATACAGAAGACTGAATACTTTATCCCTAAAATAGGAATAATATAACATCTGTCTTTACTGCTCTCATTCCACATTGTATTATTGCATCTTGCATCGAGCACAGTGAAACAACCTCAGGTTAAAAAGACATGTTAAGTGAAATAAATCAGACACACAAGTGTAAATCTCATAGTTTCTCAAAGCATAAATTAAAAAAATAGATAATATGAACTAGGGAGACAGATCTTTCTCAAAGAGAAGAAGACCAAGAGATGGAGGGAGGGGAGAGACAGGAAACTTAAAAAGGAATTCCCGTGTGTAGTGCACATGCACCAACTCCACACAAGGAATGTAAGCATTATGTACTGCAAACATGGACTAATGCAGAATTAAATTAAAAATAAAAGGTTGGTCTATGAGAAAAATAGAAACAATATATAAAAATAGGAAGACTGTGATTTCAGTGACATTACAAGATATAAGATCAACAGAAACAAGTAATTTGACTTTTTAGATGTTAACAACAAACATATGGAAACTAAAAACACAAATTTGTAACTCCTACAAGACTAAAAAAATATGTACAGGATCTGAATGCCAACATTACAAATACTATTGAAAAAGCATTTATAATATATCAAATAAATGGCAAGACTTACTGAATTCATAGATTGGAAGACCCAACCTAGTAAAAATATCAATTCTTTATAAGTTGATCCATAGGTTAAGCATAATTCTTATCACAACCCTAACAAAAATTTCTGCATACAGGGTTGGGGATTTAGCTCAGTGGTTTTGCCGCCTGCTGTGCAAGTGCAAGGACCCGAGTTCCATACCCAGTACCAAAAAAAAAAAAAATTTCTGCACACAGAGTTTGTTTGCCTAAAACTTATATTGAAAAGCATAATATATATATTAGAATAATTAAAAATTATTGTAAAAGAATAAAGTGGAAGGAATCACTGTAATCAACATTAGTACTTAATACACAGATACAGTAAAGGACATTACATGGCAATGTTTAAAAAATAAACACAGAAAAGTATTAGATGGAGTAAGTGATCCAGAAAAATATCCACTCAAATATGCTTCACTGATTTTTCAAAAAAGATACAAGAACAATTCTGTGCAGGAGGATAGCCTTTTCTATAAATGGTGTTGGAACACTTACACATCCAAAGTTAAGAGAATGAATCTGTATCCAAGCCTCACACTTTATAACAAAATTATGTCCCAACACATAATTAAGCAGAAACTATAAAATGTTTAGAAGAAAAATTGAAAGTCCTCAGGAAGTTGGGTCTCAGGATTGACACCAATCTATAACACCATTCATTAAAGGAAATGTTGATAAATCAGATATCCTCTAGATTAAATGTTTCTAATCAGTAAAACACCTTATGCAAAGGATGAAAATTCACTCACTTTTAAAATCCCCTAAAATTCCTAGTATATGTCTTCTTTAGACAGGTGATTCTTGAGTGCTAGATTTCACAAAATTCAAAGTGCTTTTGGTATTTAGCACATTATTCTTGGATTTGTGATTGGTTTTTCCAAAAACTCTATGGAGAATAAGAGCATCCTTTTTCTTTCCAACCATGGTGCCTAAACCACATTAAGCATGTGACTCTACGGAGCAGAAACCAACACTTACCTTCAAAAGGGATGACTCTGGAGACAATGTTCCTAACTTGTTATATGAATATGCCAGGAAATTGGGGTCTAAAAGTGACCTAATTCAATAAAAATAATGACAATTCATTATAATGATATTTTAAATGAAAATAACTACTAGAATAATAAATTAAGCAAACTTTGTTTTCAAAGTTTTAAATTTTATTGTATTAGTACATGTTTGCAGTACATGAAGTTTACATTCATTTTAGGGAGTAGGTGCATGTACATAACACAGCCTGATTCTTTAATCCCTTTTTTCTTCCCACCCACTTCCTGCTCTCCTGCTCTAAATGTCCTTTCCATTTTCATTCTTATTTTTGTTATTATTATTCTTAGCTCATGGTTATGACATATATGTTTACTTTCATTGTGGGTATTTGGTATATGCAAGTGACACATCTTAAATATTTCTACTTCCCCTTTCTCTCCTGCTCTTCCCTTGCCCTCATTCTTTTGGACCCCTTCTCATCTGCAAAAGACCTATCTTCTTGTTTCCTTCTAACAATCTTTTATTTTACTCTTTATTTGCACTTTACCTTATTCAAATGAGAGCTACCATATGGTATTTAAGCCTATGTGAATGCTTTATTTCATCTAACATTATATTTTCCAAGAGTATCCATTTTCCTATGAATGTCTCATGTTTATCCTTCTTTATAGCCAAGTAGTCTTCCATCATGTATACCTATTTTCAATTTTAGAGCCCCAAGATCTAAAAATTAAAAGCCAATTTCTTTATTAGTTTGCTTGGTTTATGACAACATATAATATACATCAGAGAAATATTAACAGTATAACCAGAAAGCACTACCATGCCCAGTGGAATGAATTCAAAATAATCAGCCAACTTACACATACCTATGTATAGTCAGATACTAGTCAGTGTTGATAGATTTGCACAATGAGTTTAGATTCAACTATCAATATATTTAATAGCATAAAACTACATTAATATTTGCTAGTAAAGAACAAATTAAATGATAGAGCAAACCATATTGTTATTTTAAAGTCTGAGATTTTGGGGAGTTGTTTTTAACAGAGAGAGAGAGAGAGGAGAGAGAAAGGAAAATGGAGGGAAGGAGAGAGGGAGAGAGGGATATTATTTTACTGTGGTTCTTATTGTGATTATACTAAAAGCAACATACAAACATCAGAAAAATAGAATGATCCCAAATAAATAACCCAATGATGCATCTCAAGGTCTTCAAAAAAAAAAGAACAATCCAATCTGAGGGCTTGGATGAGGAAGAAAATTACAAAGATCAGAGCAAAAATTAATGAAATAAAGACCTAAAAAAATACAAAGAATCAATGAGTTGAAAAGCAGGTTCTTTGAAAGAATACATAAAATAGACAAACCTTTAGCCAATCTTATCAAAACAAAGGAAAAAAAAGACAATGCTATTAGAAATGAAAAGGTGAAAGGATACTGCTGAAATCCAGAAAATTATTAGCAACTACTTCATAAACATATATGCCAAACAAATGGAGAACTCAAAAGAAATGGAGAGATTCCTAGATACATATGAATTACCAAAACTAAACCAAGAAGGCTTAAAAATCTTGAACAATCCAATAACAGGCAATGAAAATGAAGCAGTGATAATAATAAAAACTGCCAACTAAGAAAAACGCAGGACCTGATGGATTCACAATCAAATTCTACAAGAACTTCTGGGAAGATCTAACACCAATACCCCTCTAACTTTTCAATGAAATTGAGAGGGAAGAAATACTTTCCAAAATCATTCTTGGAGATAACATTATCCTGATCCCAAAACCAGACAAGGATCCAAGCAAAGAAGGTAACTATGGACCAATTTTCTAATCAATATAGATGCAACAATCCTTAAGATATTGGCAAGCAGAATGCAACAATTAATAAAAAAGAAAGGCTGAAGATGTAGCTCAGTGGCTCAGCACCTGCCTGGAAATCATGAGGCCCTGAGTTTGATTCCCAGTACCAAAAAACAAAAACAAAACAGAAAGATCATGCACTATGACAAAGTAGGCTTCATCTAAGAAATGCAAGGATAGTTCAACACATGCAAATCAATAAATGTAATTCATCACATAAAAAGAATCAAGGACAAAAACCACATGATCATCTTCCTAGATGTAGAAAAAACCTTTGACAAAATCTAACATCCATTCATGATAAGAATCTTGAACAAAATATGCATGGGACGACCTTATCACAACATGATTAAAACCATTTATGATCAACCTACTGCCAACATCATATTAAATGGAGAAAAGCTGAAAAGCCTCACCTCTAAAATCAAGAACAAGACAAAGATGTTCATTATCACCACTACTGTTTAACATAGTCCTCGAAACATTAGCCAGAGCAATCAGGCAAGAGAAATAAAAGGGATATATATGAAAAAATGAACTCAAAATATCATTATTAGCAGATGATATGATTCTTATAAGACTCAATAAAACTCCACCAAAAGACTCATAGAATTGATAATCAAGTTCAGCAGTGTAGCAGGATACAAAATAAATGCACAAAAGTCTATAACAATCCTCTACACTAATAAGGAGCTCACAGAAAAATAAATTAGGAAAATAATACCATCCAAAGTAGCATAAAAAATTAAATACTTAGGTATTAATCTAATTAAGGATGTGGAAGACCTCTACAATGAAAATTACATTAGATTGAAAAAGGAAATTGAGGAGGACTTCAGAAAATGGAAAAATAACCCATTTCTGGTTAGGCAGAACCAACATAATTATCTTACCCCAAATTCCAAAACTAATATACAGATTTAATGGAATCCCAATAAATTTCAATGTCATTTCTCACAAAGGTAGTGAAAACTATCCTAAAATTTGTATGGGATCAAAAGAGATCCAGAATAGCAAAAGCAATCCTGAGTAACAAGAGAAAATCAGGCAGCATCACAATCGCAGACTTCAAGTTATACTATAAAACTACAGTGATTAAAACAGCATGGTACTGACACAAAAACAAACATATGGATCAGTGGAAGACAACAGAAGAAGCAGAAACAACTCCAGTATGTACAGTTATTTTATCTTTCACAAAGGAGCCAAAAACATACACTAGAGGAAAGATATCCTCTAATAATGCTATGGGGAAAATTGAATATCCATGTGAAAAAGATTGAATCTAGACCCATATATCTCACCATGTACTAAGCCAAAACCAAAATGGATCACTGATCTAAATGTTAAAACATAAACACCATCTACTGGAAGATAAAACAGGTAGAACTCTTGAAGACATCAGCATGGGCAAGGACTTTCTGAGAAACAAATAAGATCATATCAAAAACACTTCCGCACAGCAAAGGAAACAACTGACAGAGTGGAGAGACATTTACAGAATAGGAAAAATATTTTGCCAGCTATTCCTTGGACAAGGGCTAACATCGAGAATATACAAGAACTAAAACAAACAAACAAAAAAATAGACCACTCAAAATAAAAATGGGCACCTGAAATATTTCTCAAGAGAAGTACAAATGGCCAATAAATACTTTTTGGTTTATATATTGTGCTTTGAGTAACTACTCTGAAGATAATGATTTACAGAACAATAACTATTATTATTATTTTACTATTTGATGTTGAAATATTGTTTTATTTTTCATAAATTAAAAAAGAAAAAGTCTAACAACTGTTGGGAAAAGTGTAATTAAAATTATGACATTTTAGTTTGAAAGTTTATTCACCTGGACACTCAAAAATATACTTTTCTATGTGAAACAAGAGTTTGGCTTAGTCAGAGAAGTTATAAAAATGCAAATGACAATTAAAAGAAAATCAACATTCCATGTAAAGAAAATAACCAGAGGAAAAAAGCAAATCTTTAAAACCAGGTCAAAAACAAAACAAAACAAACAAACAAACAGGTTCTAATGAAGCAGCATAGGTTTTCAATAAAAATTAGTTTCCCAAGGAAGTCAATTAATATTAAAAATATATGTACCCAAAACTAAAAAAATGTGGTAGTTACAATTAAATTATTCAACACATATGACTAGGATAATTTGGTCACTAAGAACTGAAATAGTGGTAAGCAAATACAGTATAAATACTGGTAAAATGCACATAAAAGTAATTTGGAAATAGTTATAGACAAAAATGTAATAGAGAAGGCAGAAGCATAAAAGCTAGGGTGAAAACACATTTCTCATAAAAAATTGTGATGAAGAATAAAAGTAAATAAGTTGATAAAGAAAATATTCTCTTCATTTTATTGAATAAGGAGTTAGGCTTCATCTGGGAGATTAAGGCTATACAACTATAGTAGCACACACACATGTACGCACACCAAAACATATATTGGAAAAACTCATTTAAGATAGACTACATCAAATTACAAAACTATACAAAAAGAATATGACACATAAATTCTATCTATTACCAAAATGTTATTCTATTATGACAATGAAAGGGGTATTTGTAGATATGCACAGATTCTGAAAGCATGTCATCAAATATTTTGCTTGAAGGAAATATGAATTTATTCTAGTTATACAATAACTGGATCATCAAACAATTGTAATATAATGAAAAAAATGAAGTATTGATAAACCATGAAACAGCACTGATGCATCTTGGAAAATGCAATACAAATGTTAAGTAATGAAACTGAAAGAAATGTTATATATCATTAATGTAAAAAACAAATATACTACAGATTATTTTGATATAAATTCAGGATGTGAAAGATATTAAAAGGGCAACCTCAGAATTTATGAAATAAAATATGAAGAGAATTGATCATATAAAATTTTATTTTTATAGCAATAACTCCAAGAAAATCAGAAGACAAATCAATAGAGTAGCACATTTCCAACATACTAAACAGATAAATGTTTAATCCACACAGCAAGTAAAAATTGGAAATTGGTAGTGATAGAAAAACAAAAAAAAGAAAAATGATAAAACAAAGATTGAAACTAAAGAACCCAAGTTGAACAAATAAAAATAAAAACCTAGAAGAACAAACAAAATCTGAGAGAGGCAAGTTGGGAAAATGTATACACTCCCTCTCTTGAGGGCAAGAACTTCAAGGTTGCATGGAAGAGTTGATATAGGTAAAAGAACTGGTCACTTTTGTGATTTAATGTAAATAAGTTGGATAACAGAATATGCAAAACTGTACAATGTTTTCCATTTGTCATGGTTGACTGATAGTGTCAATTTGAGCATGAGAAGCTCAACCAAATTGATTCAGCAATTTCACACCATAGGATGTGGAAAACCCACCATAGGGCAGCTTGTGGCCTGGATGGTATAAAGGGGAAATGAGAAAAGATGGATTAGCTTCTGTTTCTTTAGAGGAGCTCCAGTCTTCACCTTCACCTTGGATGTCTGCTTCTGGCTTCTAGGAAGGACTTCCAGCAAAGCTTCCAGTGTAGACCTACTGGCCTCATGATACAGACTCGCACAGGACACTACAGTGATACAGACTCGCACAGGACACTACAGTGAGCTCCAGACTTTTAATTGGATCCTTCAGTCTCCAGCATGCAGACAGACCCTCCGCACTCTTCCACATAGACTCTGGGTGGCCACTGTAGGTCAATCTAGTAAATTCTTATATATTTGTATATCTGTATTATATCTGTTTCTCTAGTAAACACTGACTGATACACCATTTAAAGTAAGACTCAAAGCATTATGACTTTTATAGATCTCAATACTTACAAATGAATGAGAATAAAATGAAAGAGAATTTATGAAATATTATTAAGTGTCAATGAGGAGTGAGAAAAGTGAATTAGAATCAGCCCGCTGCAGACAGGCAGGTCTGCGCACGCCCTACTGAGGTCCCGAGTTGCACAGAACACGCCAAATCAGCCCGCGCCCTGGCAACAATCCACTGGACCCCACCCCCGCTCCTCTGTACAGCCACCTGGTTCCACACTACAAAGACGCAGAGGACACCAGACCACCAGACAACAGTACTGAGTCCCACTGCTCCCAGCCCAGAGGTAGGGGCTTCTGAGCCATCTTCCCACTGCTCCTGGCCCAGAGAAAGGGGCTTCCGGGCCACCATCCCTCCCGCTGCTCCCAGCCCACAGGAAAGGGCTTGTGGGTCACCATCCCTACTACTGCTCCCGGCTCCTGTCCCACTTCTCCCAGCTCAGAGGAGGTAATACATGGAGGCGCCAACAGCCCCCCCCCCCCAGTCGAAATGAGAAAACACATGAATAAGTCTCAAAACCAGACTTCCAGATTACCTACAGCAACCCCAAAGGGAAATGAGATGGAACATTCTGATACTCAATCACCTGGACCCACTGAACTGGCAACAAAAGGGGATCTGGAAAAAATGAAATCAGAAATAATTTCTCAGATAACAGGAGAAATTGTGTCCCTAGTGCAAGACATGATTAATAAATCTAGAGAGGAGCTGAGGAACATGATGGAATCCCAACATAGGAAACAAATGGAATCCATAAATCAGATGCAAATAGATTTCCAAGAGATGAAAAACTCCTTTGAAAGTCTACACAGCAGAATGAGCCAATGTGAGGACAGAATTTCAGAAATAGAAGATAAGATTGCAATTAGTGACCAGGAAAAGAAAAATTGCTTCAAAATTATAAGGGAAGATGAGAAATCAATCCAGCAGCTGCTAGATGATGCAAAGAAGAATAACATAAGACTGATTGGGCTCAACGAAGAAACAGGAGAGAGTGGAGATGACATAAAAAAATCTCTTCACAGAAATAATGGCAGAAAACTTCCCAAGCAGGGGAAAAGAGCTTGACATACAGATAAGTAAGGCATATAGGACTCCAAATAGCCTTGATCAAAAAACAATCTACACATAGGCATATAATAGTTAGGATTCCAGAAACCCAATAGAAGAACAAAATTCTACAAGCAGTCAGAGAAAAGAAACAAATCACATACAAAGGAAAGCCCATCAGAATCACAGCAGACTTCTCAACACAAACCATCAAGGCAAGAAGAGCTTGAAGTGACATATTCCAAGCCCTAAAGGAAAACAGCCTCCAACCCAGATTGATGTACCCTGCAAAACTATCTTTCAAAATGGATGGAGAAATAAGATACTTTCATGACAAAGAGCACCTTAGGAACTTCGTGAATACCAAACCAGCACTCCAAAGAATTTTACACAATAGCCTAGGAACAGACATTGAGGATCATAACCCCAGGAAGCAAAGCAGAATGAACCCATCTGGCATGACAAGAAATTAAACATAAAGGGGGAGAACCCAACAAAAAGAAAAAGTCATGGCAATGACAAGTCATTATGTTTCAGTTATAACCATCAATGTTAATGGTCTCAATTCACCAATCAAAGGAAATAGACTGGCAGAATGGGTCAAGAAGCGAAATCCAACAATATGCTGCACACAAGAAACACACTTAATTCAAAAGGAAACTCATAGACTGAAAGTTAAAGGGTGGAAAACAATACTGCATGTGACAGGAACCCAAAAGAAAGCAGGAGTAGCTATCCTCTTGGCAGATCAAGTAGATTTCAAACCAACACTGATTAAGAGAGATGAAGAAGGACACTTCATCCTTCTAAAGGGAGGAATTCAAGAGGAAGAGATGACAATCATAAATATCTATGCACCAAACACTAGTGCACCCAACTATATAAAACAAATACTAACGGACATGAAAAGTCATATATGCACTAATACAATTGTAGTGGGGGACCTCAACACCCCACTGTCACAAGTAGACAGATCAACTAGACAAAAAATAAGTAATGAAATACTAGTACTCAATCGAACTCTTGAACAAATGAATTTAACAGATGTTTACAGAGTCTTCCACCCCACAAAATCAGAATACACATTCTTCTCAGCTGCACATGGGTCATTCTCCAAAACAGACCACACACTCACACATAGAACATGTGTAAGGAAGTGCAAAGGAATTGAAGTTATCCCTTGTATATTATCAGACCATAGTGCAATGAAATTGGAGATCCATAGCAAAAGAAACTCAAAAAATTTCATAAACATATGGAAATTGAACAACACACTTCTGAATAACCAATGGGTCACAGAGGAAATTAAAGAAGAAATCAGACAGTTCCTTCACTTAAATGACAATGACAATACAACATATTGGAATCTATGGGACACAATGAAAGCAGTCTTACGAGGGAAATTCATAGCAGTGAATACGCATATTAGGAAAACAGAACAAGCCCAATTAAACAACCTAATGCTGCACCTCAAGCTTCTAGAAAAAGAAGAACAGGACAACCCCAGAGCTCATACAAGGGAAGAAATTATAAAGATCAGAGGAGAAATCAATGCAATGGAGACTAAGAGAACGATAACAAAAAATCAATGAAGCCAAGAGTTGGTTCTTCGAAAGAATCAACAAAATTGACAAACCCTTAGCCAACCTCGTCAGAAAAAGGAAAGAAAAGGCCCAAATCCATGCAATTAGGAATGGAAAGGGTGAAATTACAACAGACCTAGCAGAAATCCAGAGGATCATCAATACCTACTTCCAGAACCTATATGCCAATAAGATGGAAAACACAGAAGAAATGGGCAAATTCCTAGATACATATGAATTACCAAAATTGAATGAAGAAGACCTAAAAATTCTAAACAACCCAATATCAACCAATGAAATTGAAAATGTAATTAAAAACTTATCAACTAAGAAAAGCCCAGGCCCTGATGGCTTCACTGCTGAATTCTACAAGACATTTAGAGAGGAACTACTGCCACTACTGTTTAAACTCTTCAATGAAATTGAAAGGGAAGCAATACTCCCAAATTCATTCCTGGAAGCAAGCATCACCTTGATCCCCAAAGCAGAGAAATACCCAACCGAAAAAAAGAACTATAGGTCAATCTCACTAATGAACATAGATGCAAAAACCCTTAATAAGATACTGGCAAACAGAATGCAGAAGATCATCATGAAGATCATACACCCTGATCAAGTGGGATTCATCCCAGGGATGCAGGGATGGTTCAATATATGCAAATCAATCAATGTAATACACTATATCAATAGAGCCAAGGACAAAAACCATATGATTATCTCCATAGATGCAGAAAAAGCATTTGACAAAATCCAACATGAATTTATGATAAAAACCCTACAAAAAATTGGAATAGATGCTCTCCACCTCAAACTGATAAAAGCCATCTATTAAAAACCAACAGCCAATATCATACTAAATGGTTAAAAACTGAAATCCTTCACACTAAAATCAGGAACAAGACAAAGATGTCCACTATCACCACTCTTGTTCAATATAGTTCTGGAAACATTAGCCATGGCAATTAGACAAGAGAAAGAAATAAAAGGAATAAAGATAGGAAATGAAGAAGTCAAACTGTCATTATTTGCAGATGATATGATACTCTATATAGAAGACCCCAAGAACTCCACCAAAAGTCTTCTAGACTTAATAACCAAATTCAGTCAAGTAGATGGTTACAAGGTCAACACACAAAAATCAATACCTTTCCTCTACACAAATAACAGACTTACTGAGAGAAAATAGGGCAAATAATTCCTTTCACAATAGCATCCAAAAAACTGAAATACCTAGGAATCAACCTAATGAAAGAAATCAAAGACCTCTTCTCTGAAATCTATGGCACTCTGAAAAGCGAGATTGAAGATGATATCAGAAAATGGACAGACATCCCCTGCTCCTGGGTAGGAAGGATTAATATAGTGAAAATGGCCATACTTCCAAACCTGCTATATAGATTTAATGCAATTCCAATTGAGATCCCAGCACCATACTTCATGGACCTTGAGAAAACAATCCAAAAATTCATTTGGAACAAGAAGAGACCCAGAATAGCAAAAGCAATTCTAGGTAACAGAGACATGGCAGGGAGTATCACAATCCCCAACCTGCAACTCTACTACAAAGCTATTGTGATAAAAACAGCATGGTACTGGCAAAGAAACAGACCTGAGGACCAGTGGAACAGATTAAAAGATGCAGAAACAATGCCAGACACACTCAGCCATCTCATGTTTGATAAAGGAGCCAAACACCCTCACTGGAGGAAAGATAGCCTCTTTAGTAAATGGTGCTGGAAAAATTGGGCTTCAACTTGCCTAAGATTAAAACTAGACCTATATCTCTTGCCATGCACTAAACTAAAATCTAAATGGATTTAAGATCTAAATATTAAAATAGAAACTCTGAACCAGTTGGAACAGAGGTTAGGTAGAACCCCTGAAGATACCGGTGTAGGAAAAGATTTTATGAACAAAACCTCAGTTGCCCATGAACTAGCACAAACAATCAACAAGTGGGATCTCTTCTTATTAAAAGGCTTCTGCACAGCAAGAGAAACCACCAGAAGTGTGAAGAGACAACCCACAATGTGGGAAAAAAATCTTCACCTGCTCTTCCTCAGACATAGTTCCACTATCTCGAATCTATAAAGAACTTAAAAAGATCAGACCTCCCAAATTTAAAGACCCAATCTGAAAATGCGCATCTGAAATGAACAGACATTTCTCAGACAAAGAAGTAGAAATAGCAAATAAATACATGAAAAAATGTTCAACATCACTGGTGATTCGAGAGATGCAAATGAAAACAATGCTGAGATTCCACCTCACTCCAGAAAGAATGGCTGCTATCATGAAATCAACCAATAACAAATGCTGGAGGGGCTGTGGGGAAAGAGGAACCCTGCTCCATTGCTGGTGGGAGTGTAGACTGGTGCAATCACTGTGGAAATCAGTATGGAGATACCTCAAAGAACTAGGACTGGAAGTCCCATTTGACCTCGCTATTCCACTCCTGGGGATCTTCCCCAAAGAATTAAAAGAATCATACCACAGTGATATATGTGCACCCATGTTCATAGCAGCACAGTTTGTGATAGCTAAAACTTGGAAACAGCCCAAATGCCCATCAACTGGAGACTGGATAAAGAAAATGTGGTTTTTTATAAAATGGAGTACTACTCAGCCATAAAAAATGAGAAATTAGAGACATTTATAGCTAAGTGGATGCACATTGAGGCAATACTCTTAAGTGAAATAAATAGGACACACATGTGTAAATACCAAATAGTTTCTCTGGTGTGAGAAACTGAAAGTGTAAATAAGGACTAAAATGTATAATAGGTAATGTGAAATAGGAAGAAAAGGGGCAAAGGGGAAGGAAGTGGGAGGGATAGGGGAAAGGATAGAAGGGAGTGGGATTAATATGAAAAAATGGAAAAATAGGAGCAAAAATCTTTGTAAATAGGGAGGACTGGAGGGGTTGAAGGGAGGGCTGGGCAAGGGTGAAAAATAAGAACCAAGAGAGACTATGTAAAGGTGCAAATTTCCAATGATGAATGTCATTATATTGTATACCTAAAATGTACCAATGATTAGAATGAATAATTGATAATGCAAAATAGGAAGAAAAGGTCCAAAGGGGTAGGGGTAGTGGGAGGGGCAGGGGAAAGGAAAGAAGGGAAACGACAAATGACGAGAAATGGAAAAAAATGGAAATAAAGTCTTTGTAAATAGGGAATGGTGCAGGGGGTGAAGGGAGGGCTAGGAATGGGGAAAAAATAAGAACCAAGATGCATTATGTAAAGGTACAATTCCCAATGAGAAATGTAATTGTATTGTATACTTACAATGTACCAATAAAAGAATTAAAAAAAAAAAGAAAAGCGAATCAGTCTAGAAATTGGAATAATGAGATTCCACTATTATCTGCCCCATCCATTTTTTGTTTTAAATAATATAGACAAAATGCTTGCATATGCAACATTCATTGGAGGAATCTAAATGTTATTATTCTCAGATATTTTTTTGCTTTGTTAACCATTCAATTAGAAAACCATAATAAAAAAGTACCAACTCTGAATAGACAGCCTTGTACAGGAAAATCCAAAAATCCAAACTCAGACATATACAAATTGAAATGAAGATGAACAAAAAAATTTTTTAGCACATCAAGCACACTTTTGGAGATCTAATTTGCTGTTATTGCTTCAGAAAGCAATCTGCTTTAGAGGCTGTTCAAATTAACTCAGTTTATACTTTGATCCATAAACCAGTGTTTGCTATTTGTAGAACAAAAGCTTTACAGACTTATTCTTATGTACTTATAAGAATATACATGTAAGATATTTATTGGAGAAATTTATTGTTTCAATCCTTTAAAATAACTTAATTACCTATCAATTTTACACACTATGGAATGGTATCTATCAAACAGATGAGTTAAGATTACACATAGAGGAAAAGTACATAAATGATGAAGTAAAAATTGCTACTTTAAAATACCACCCATTTGTAAAAATAAAACATTTTTCATAAGTGTCCACATGTTTTAGGTGAAGGAAAGAGTCATTTAGAATTTCAAAGTATGGAAACATATATACAAGATAACTCATACAGATTTCCGTACAGGATGAAAAAAAGAAAAAAATAATAGATTAAAAGTATATACTGTAGGGAAGTGCGAGGGAGAGCAGAGCCACGCAGGTCGAGCTGGAGCGCAGTTCACATGGGGGAGTCTCTGCTTGCCGCCCCAGTCCCCGTGGAACAGGCGGTGCTGGAGATGTTCTTCTCTCACCTGGGTATCTTGTCTTATGACAAAGCCAAGGACAATGTGGAGAAGGAACGAGAGGCCAACAAGAGCGCTGGGGCCAGCTGGCTGTCGCTGCTGGTGGCCTTGGCGCACCTAGCCGCGGCCGAGAAGGTCTACCACAGCCTCACCTACCTGGGGGAGAAACTAGGGGGCCAGTCTTTCTTCAGCAGGAAGGATTCCATCTGTACCATTTATACATCCCTGCATAATAAGCTGAAGAAGTTGGTGAACCCCAAAATTTTTGCAAGTCTAAAACCTGGATCCAAAGGTTAGCAGGTGACTTGTGTGAAAGATTCTCAAGACTAGGAATTGTTTTTAATGGCTGTGATGATCTACAGTGGTCTGTGATTAGAATTTACATCCACTCATGCTTCTCTCAGAGTTAAATTGAAGACAAATCCTCCCTAATTGTGTTGCACACTTTATAAGTAATTAAGGCCAATTGAAGAAAGGCCAAAAGTAATCTAGGAAATGATCGTGGGTTGCTGTGTGTATGCATGGTAGAGCAAAGTAGTTTTGGTATTTTCTCCTATTTTCCTGCAATTCATTTAGACTAGTGGTCTTTGATCTTTCCTTTCAGATTTTTTTTATTATTCTGATTATTATGTTTTAATGCATTTCCAAACACCCCTCTCTTCCCTACTTTCCTGGAAGAGTAATTGGGATAAGATATTAAATGAGTATGTTTCCTGTCTTTTAAATTAGCCAGTTAACATGGAGCTTTTAGTTTTATAATCTGATATACAAATTAATATTTTGATGCCACATCATGTTTTAACAATTCAAAGACCTTCATGGCAGATTTAATGGCCAATAGCTTCTTTCAGAGTGAAAGAACTAACACATATTTTTTTACCATTATAAGGTGAAGAGTTTTTCACTGTCAGCATAAGCCATTATATGGGTTTCCTCATTCTTCAGCATATTATCTCCCTTAATTTCTGTTTATCACCATCCTGTTGAAATATAAGTTCATGTTTGACTCTACTTCTGGTTATTTTTAGGCTTAGAAAGCATGCAGTCTTGGTTTTTCAGTCACTTGTAGTTTGTCACACAACAGAGCCTACTTTTATAAAATCAAAATGAAGGTCTTTTGATACCTTGCACTTGCTAAAAATCAGTTGTGCTTTAAAAAGAGCTCTTTGTAGTTGAGTAATCAACTCGTACCTATGCACTTTTGAATCTGGATTTCTGTGTTCCACCCTAGCCTGCCTTACCATTTTCCTCTACTAGGTGTTCATGGGGAAGTAGACAGATCAGTGAAGACATCATAGTCCATGAAGACCTTCACTTCTGTCATTGTTCAGAGTAACAATAGCTACAAAGAATAACTGAATCGTTACTACTTGATAGTTCCTTCAAAGCTTCTGTGAAATGTAAAGGCCAGATCAGTCTTGTTTTTCAAGATCCCATGGACCATTATTTGGGGGTCCACAGCAGGCAGGGAAGGAATTAGCACAGCTGAGACTCAGCATGGGAGGCCCGCCTGCCTCACCTAGACTACCTGGTAGAGAAACCCACTGGCCTCTTTTCTGGAGAGAACATGTATCTTTCTTTTCTTTATTTTTCTCTCTTTTTCATCATATTATTTGTAAAAAGCTAGTTTACTTTAAATAGAAAGTAGTGTTTACATCTGTATTGTATTCACTCAAGTTTTATAAAAATATGAATATATTTTACATTGATCTAACATAAAAGTTGAAGACAATGGTACTAAAGAATCAAATAGTTTTTCCTCCCTTTTGTATTTTGCCAAGAAACTGAAAAATGTTCCTTGGTGTGTATGTATTTTTCTTTTCCTAGGTAAAACCACCATTAGCCTTAATGATAGGGTTCCCATGTATCTAAAAGAATATATGCTTCAGGGCCCAGGATTTAGCTCAGTGGTTCCACTGGCTGCCTCACAAGCACAAGGACTTGAGTTCTATCCCTGGTACCAAAAAGAAAAAAAAAAGAATACATGCATCAGTGGAACACAGAGAGGAATGTAAATAAAACATACATACAATACTTAAGCAGTCAAATATATACATATTTGAATTGTATATTTATTTTAAAATGTATTTTTAAAATAAACACAATTTACAATGGACAGAAGGTAGATGTGACTATTAAAATCTAAGAACATAAATTCATAAGTTGCTGTATAGCTGTCATAGTCTATTGATGGAGTCTTTGAAGATTAAGTATTGATACTTTCATCATTTCTTAAACTCTTCAATAAAGTTTTCTAATTATATTAAAAAGACATATTTTGGTTCAAAACATAAAATCATTTTCACTCTTAAAATTTATCCTCTAAGGACAGTAATGAGATGATGTGTAATGCCTATGTTTAACTAATTTGAAGAGTAAATGTGTACATTCTCCACAGACTGCCTATTTTGAAATTTGTTTCTAAACTACAGCCTGATAAATATTTCTGGGTAACTGGGAGTAGCAGTCAACACTGACTCTGCCAGAGTCCTTCAAGGAGTGTTTGACTTCAGGGTGCTGTTTGGACACAGGATGAACATTTACAACTTTGTCTCCTCGTCAGTTCAACCTGGAATCTGATATGTTATTTTTTGGGGGAGTGTGTGAAAATAAAGCCAAGAGAAATCAGTAAAAAAAAAAAAAAGTATATACTGTAGCAAAATGAGAAAAATGGTTTTGCAAAATCAAGTTAAATTCTTAAGGTCATATAAATATGTAAAGTGACAAGTACCAATGATTAAAATTAAATGTGGACAAAATTACTTTCATAATTAATCATTGGTGATTATATTTTATAGTTACAGTCATTTCCATTTATCAAATATACATTAATATTTACATCTCTCAAATAGAATTTGGCTCAAATATTCATTTTTAAAATGTGAAGATGAACTTCATGTTTAAATTTGAGGTTTAATCACAAAGAAGAAATAACTTTGAAAATAAATACAGTATCTATGCTCTTGTGTAAGTTCAATTTAACACAGAAAAACATAAAAAATAAAGAGAAAAATAAAAGATATATAGATTTCTTACAAAAGCCAAAAATATCTAGAGATGGAGGGAGGGGAGAGAGTGGGGAGGGGAAAGGGATGAAAAAAGAATTGAGAGGTGTCTTGTACAGGTACTAACTCCCCAGAAGGAATGTAATCATTATGTACTGCAAGTGTACTAAGAAAAATCCCTGAAAAATCCTTGAAATGTAAATATAAAATGTGATTATAAAAATGTCATACCATAAAAACAACTGTATAAAAAGAATGACCACTTACTGTTTTTCAAGGTGGAGAGTGTAACTTTTCTTTTCAATATCGATGACATAAGTGACCAGCAGTGAAGTTTTCAGGGAGAAAGTAATCATTAGAAATTCCAGCTTCTAAGCAGTAAAAAGTTGTAACTTTAAAAAACATACGTACTCTTTCACATAAAAACATCTTATATCTTGTATGTCTTGAAATTATATTACATATATATTTTTACCTTTGTTGAGTCTTGGATGTATAAAATGATTATAATTAAATTTAAATCAAATCAGTCTACTTCAAATTTAAGAGCATAAATCATTAATGTTCTCCAACCCCAGCTGCTTGGGCACACAGGCCCAAGCCAAGGACCCACCTGGAAAGGAACTGCAAAGATGAACAAGCAACAGGCAGAGGCTCACCCTGATACCATCAGTAAGTGCATGGAGACCCTAGCCAGAAGCCTGCTCAGACATCACGGACTGGGTTGCACAGCCCCCAGCCAAAGGCCCTCCCAGACCACAGCTACATACAGGGGGAGGCTGTAGCCAGAGGCACACCAAGATATCATCCCAAGTGTGCACAGGTCCCAGCCAGAAGCCCATCCAGACAACAGGTCAGCTCAGGGATCCAGAAGGGAACCATTCTGAACCCAGGAATTGTGCACCTATAAATATTCAAGAAGTTAACATCATCACTCTTCCTTAGAGGATACCAAATAAACAAAAAAATAATAATAATACAAGAAAAAAGAACAAAATTAGCAAAATTTGTATATTTTTTTCAAAATTTCTTTTTTTTCCCCATTAAGTTTATTGGTGCATTGTAGGTATAAAATACAGTTACATACATCATTGGGATCTTGTACCATTACATGAGTCTCTTGGTTCTTTTTTTTCCCCTTCCCTTGCCCTCCCTTCACTATTTGAAAAGAATTTGTTTCCATTTTTTTCCTTTTCTCATATTTTTTCTTTTCCCTTCTTTCCTTTCCCCTACCACTCCCACTTCCTCTGCTCCTTTAGACTTTTTCTTCCTATTACACAATATCAATTATACATTTTTAAAATTACAATATCAAGATGTAAAAGACATTACCACAGACTTTACAGAATTTAAAAGGATATAAAAAGCACATTACAAAAATCTTTTTGAAATAAATTTGACAACTTCTAACAAGTACCTTGGAAGACAAATTAATGAAACTAACTCTGGAGGAAATATAAAATTTGAATAGCATCTATTAAAGAAAGTATATTCCTATCTTGAAAACCTACCTATAGGACAACAGGCTGGTATACATTTTAATTGATAAATTATATCAAACACTTAAAGCAGAGAAAAAAAGGAACACTTCTCCCCTCATTTTGGGAAATCAACATTGTGCTAATCCTAAAACTGGATAAAGATAATAGAAGAAAAAAGTGTGAACATGGATAGAAATTTGTTTAACAAAACAAACTATTGGAAGTCAGATCTGGCAGGATGTAGAAAGTGGTTTTGTTATAAGGATGACAGTGTTGGTTCAGCATTGGAAGATCCACCTCCAAAAGTCATCATTTTAACAGAAGAAAGGAAAAAGCCATATGATTCTGTCACTAGTTGGGAAAAAGTATCAAACTAAATTCTACAGCTGTTCATGGTAAAAACTATCAGGAGACTAGAAGTAGAACAGAAACTTCTCAACAGATTAAAGACATGTACTCCATACTTCCAGCAGAAATGCCTTATATGAATGGAGAAGATTCAATGCTTTCTCCCTAAGGTGGGGAACAAGGGCAGATATGCCTACTCTTCATCTGTCCATTAAACTTTGAAACACAGGCCTAAACCAAAATAGTCTGGGAATAACATGACACAATTAGGATAGGACTGGCAAGGTAGAAGCAAAATCTTTATATGTAGATGAAATGATCATCTACAGAGAAAATACTAAGAAATCTCTAGGACCCGCAAGAACTGGTATTTGAATTTAGCAGGATTAGAAAACACAAGGTATATATAAAACTTCAGGTCTATGTATACTTGCTATAAATGAAAAATTGGATATTGACATTTAAAAGTTATGTAGGAGTACAAAGGATCTAGAAAAGTAAAAAGAAAAACAAAACAGTGTTGGAAGACATCTAGTACCTAATTTTAAGGCTTTCTCTAAAGCTAGTGTAATCAAGGCAATGTTGGTGTAAGGAAAGTCATAGATCATTGGAATAAAACAGAGAATCTAGAAATAAAACCACACATATATGGTCCACTGAGTTTTGAAAAATTATTTAACATTAACATTTTATAGAATATAAACTCAATTCAAGAGCCGAGGAAAAGATAGTGTTTTCAGCAAATGGCACTAGAACACCTGGTATCCATATATAGAAAATGAACCTCAACCCTTTATTTCCATACATAAAAATAAGTGAAGGGATCTATGAACCTAAATATGAAAGACTAAAAGTATAAAACTTTAAGAAGAAATTATAAGGGAAAATGTTTATGAATTTAGGGTAGGCAAGAACTTCCAAGGATACAAAAAACCCCCACGATGTATAAAAGAAAAAAATCGATAAATGAGATTCCATCAAAATTTAGAACTTTAAATGACATCGTTAAAATGAAAAGTAGTCCTTAAACAGACCATATTTACAGTGCATATAACCTATGACCAGAATATATAAAGAACTCTTATCTCATTAATAGACAACCCAATTAAAAAGTAGACACAAGAAGATGATAATAATAGCCAGTACAGCACAAGGAAAGGTGTGCCACAATAGAATCAGAAAAATAATAATCAGTACAATAACAAGATTGAATTATACACTCATTAGGGAGATGAAGTTAAAAGCTGTAAAAGCCTTGTCATGACTTTTTCTTTTTGTTGGATTCTCCCCCTTTGCATTTAATTTGTCATGCCCAATGGATTCATTCTGCTGGGCTTCCTGGGGTCATGATCCTCATTGTCCTTTCCTAGGATATTGTCTAAACTTTTTGGAGTGCTGGTTTGGTGTTCATGAAGTTCCTAAGGTGCTCTTTGTCATAAAACTATCTTATTTCTCCATCAATTTTGAAAGATAGTTTTGCAGGGTACATCAATCTGGGTTGGAGGTTGTTCTCCTTTAGGGCTTGAAATATGTCACTCCAAGCTCTTCTTGCCTTGAGTGTTTGCACTGAGAAGTCTGCTGTGATTCTGATGGGCTTTCCTTTGTATATGATTTCTTTTCTCTCACTGCTTGTAGAATTTTGTTCTTCTGTTGGGTTTCTGGAATCCTAACTATTATATGCATAAGTCTAGATTTTTTTTGTTCAAGGCTATTTGGAGTCCTATATGCCTCACTTATCTGTATGTCAAGTTCTTTTCCCCTGCTTGGGAAGTTTTCTGCCATCACTTCTGTGAACAGTTTTATGTCATCTGCACTCTCTCCTGTTTCTTCATTGACTCCAATCAGTCTTATGTTATTCTTCTTTGCATCATCTAGCAGCTGCTGGATTGAATTCTCGTGGTCCCTTACAATTTTAAAGCAATTTTTCGTTTCCTCCTCACTAATTGCAATCTTATCTTCTATATTTGAAATTCTGTCCTCACATTGGTTCATTCTGCCGTGTAGACTTTCAATCAAATTTTTAATCTCCTGGAAATCTGTTTCGATCTGTTTCATGTATTCCATTTGTTTCCTATGTTGGGATTCCATCATGTTCCTCAGATCCTCTATTTTTTTTATCTGTGTCCTCTCTAGATTTATTAATCATGTGTTGCACTGTGGGCAGAATCTTTGCTATTATCTGAGAAATTATTTCTGATTTCATTTGTTCTAGATCCTCTTTTGTTGCCAGTTCAGGGAGTCCAGGTGGTTGAGTATCAGATTGTTCCATCTCGTTTCCCTTTGGGGTTGCTGTAGGTGATCTGGAAGTCTGTTTTTGAGGCTTGTTTACATGTCTTCTTATTTCCACAGGGTGGGGGGAGTGTGCTGCTGGCACCTGTGCAGCTCACCTCCTCTGCCCTAGGAGTGGTGGAGTGGTGGTGGGATGCCTCTTTCTGGACCCTGGGATTGGCTCACTTCCTCTGCCCTAGGAGCAGTGGAATGGCGGTGGGGAGCCTCCTCCTGGGCGCTGGGTTTTTCGAAATATCTTAACTTTTCACCAACCTCTCTCTCTGTCTTTCTCTCCTCTTTCTGGCCTCTGGTCACTACTATTCTGGTCACCACTATGAGCGCAGTGTTTAAGAGTCCATATATGGTGGAAACCATGCAGCATTTGTCTTTGTGTCCCTAGCTCATTCCACTTAACACTACAGTTATTCTCTGTTCATTAAAATTTTGTAAACTGACAAAAGGAAAAACAAAAACAGAAAGATTAAGCTCAAGGACCCGAGTTCTATCCCCGGTACCAAAAAAACAAAAGTAAATAAAAACAAAGAAAGATGGAAACACTGCTATGTTAGAAAGCTGTATTAGAACTAAAACTCTCAGACACTGCTAGTGGAAATGTACAATAGTATACCTATTTCAACTCCAAATTAAACTACAATTTCATTACTTGAAATATGCATCTGAAAGTATATATCAACAGAGCACTTGTTTCTTTAAAGCAGATTTATACCGAATGGTTAAAAACTAGAAATATTGTCCATCAACACTTCAATCCAATTCTTAGGGTACTGAACACTATAAAATGTATTAACTGATATAAATAGCAAAACTGAATACACTTGTTCTTAGCCAAAAGGCTGAGAAGTGGTAGCACAACTGAATATAAAAATAGATTAAATAAAAGAAGATACATAAAGGATTATTTTATAATCTGTTTCATATGAAGCTCATGAACACAGAACTAGTAAATCTGATTCAGGTTGTAAAAGGCACAAATTACTTTCTTAAGTGTCCAATCAGAGGGGCATACAATGGTTTAGAATCAAAAGAAGCTGACATTTGAGTAGTTTGGTAAAATCAGACACATTGTATTTTAAAAGCTAGCATAGCCTAAAAGAGGGGAAGGTAGGATTTAGAAATGTTTTACTCTCTTACCAGGATACAAGTATTAATATTATTTATCTTATGTTTGCTTTTGTAAGTTATATTTTAAGAATGTACTATTTAAATTAAAATGTATTAACATAACTTTTTATGGTTGTTTACTTTTGTTACCCATTTGTACCTATTTTGTCATTTCTAATATTGTATGTTTTTCCTTCACCTATTCATTTTCCTTCATCTCTCTTACCACAATTAATTTCAAAATCAATTTTTAAAATTATTATATCATAATTTTTTCATTAATTGTAGGTCTTAATTTAGAAGCATCTTTAAAACTTTTACGGTTATAATTATTTTTCTAATTTCTTAATTAACTGAAAAATTTTCACACTTTTTAACTTATCAAGTAACATTTGTTGTAAGTTATGCCCCTATAACATTTTCAGACAGGATGCAATGTTGTATAAACTTTCTTCATCCTTGTTCATTATTTATTATTTAATATTCATAATAATTCAAGATTTCTTCTTTAACCTATTGAATTATAAAGTGTACCTTTACCTTTGCAAACACAATCTAATTTTTTGGTTAAGTTTTCAGTTAATTGAATTATTGTCTAATAATGAATTATGTATTGTAAGTATTTGATTTTTTTTACTGTGGTCAGTTTTGTTGAATGTTCTGTATACTTTTGAGAAGAAAGTGCATTATTTACTGTGGAGATTGAATACAATTACAGTGTGATTGGAAAAAATGCTATTTTTAAATTTCTGGGATGCGTAAAAGTCTGATTGCTTTTGATTCTTGGCCAGAACAGCGACAGTAAATTTATAATGTGTTCTATAGGGTACAAAACTCCCCTGGGTAAAGTTAGCTCTTTGAGTGTCTGCCTAGCTAGGGTGACAGGGGTGAGTCTCCCAATGACCGAGTTCTCCTCACAGATCTTGCTGGTCCAAGCCAGAGCCTCCACGTGTTGTAGTAGCATAGAGTTTGAACTTATGAGATGTTCACCAAGGATGTTTCTTGGAGTCCTGATGCTTAACTAAATTCTCTTTCTCTTGTTACACTGTATCTTTCCATTATAAATAACGTCATGAGCGATACCCCATAGTGTCTACTTGGCTCAACAAGTGCCAGAACAAAAGTACATTCACTGAAATATGTTCATGTTCTAATCAATGTCCCTTGAATAAATTGCTCGATTTGTTGTGCAAATTTTCTTTTTGAATGTTTTCTATAATTGATGTCAACTAGCAATTGAATAAACGTATTTATGAGGTAGGAAAATGGATTGACAGTTTCTTTAATGCTAGTTTTCATTTTATGTATGCTAAGGGCATTTTATACATTCTACAATTTTAAAATTATTGTATGTCCCTAGAAAACTGAAAATTCTATCATTAAGTAGTGATGCTTACCCCTCATGACAGTGTGTGCATGTGTGTTTGTGTGTGTGCTGTTATCATGGTTAATCATTTTTTCTTTTGGTTACCATTTTCCCAGTTTATGATACACTCTCTTAAACACATTGACCTCTCCAGACATTTTTTTTACATTCAATGAAATCATGACTTTATTTATACGTGGAAAGTAAAACCTTTCAACATGCAACATATATTTATATTTTTGGTGTAACAGATTTTATATGTGTGTCATCATTGATTTTTTTTTTTTTTTTTGGTGACAGAAAGTAAGAGAGAGTAGCCAGGCCATGAAATCTGCTGCAGGATGCAAGTTTTTCATTTGGCAACTCATGTTTCTTAGTCCTAGTTACCCAGGTTCTGTCCTTGGATCCAATCAGATCTCTGCCTTAGCATTAACCCTTCCTCTTCTGAAAAGCAAGATGCCCTAATCATAAGTGCTATTTCTTATAAAAAGAGATGTCCAAGTAAGAAATTAGAATGAAATGTAAGTCAAGTAGTCAATATTGCTAAAAGCATGTATATCTTAAAGCTTAATAAAAATACAAGCTAAAGTAAGATATTTATTCTGATGTTCATGTAGACCAAGAAGACTGAACTAAGCCTGTCGCAGGCTCAGGAAGAGATGCATCGTCATTCTCTGATGACTGTCAAGTAATGGAATTTTTGTGGAAGACATTTTGCAATTTTTTTTTTTTTTTTGGTATCAGGGATGGAACTCGGGACCTTATGCTTGTGAGGCAGGCAGCAGAACCACTGAGCTACATCCCCGGCCCCATTTTGCAATATTTATGAAAAAATAATAGTTTGCTTGTTGATCCAAAGGAGATAATTTTCCAAAGTTTGTGAAACCACATGCTAAAAATTTGATGAAGTACAGATTATTACATCTACGAGATTCCATGTGTTTATAAAGCCATATTGGTTACAAAAGTAAATCTTTATAAATAAATTAAAAAGTCAAAACAGTCTTATATGATGATTAAAATATGTTTGTATATCATTAAGTATTCATTTCATTTAAATTTACTATCTTCAAAAAGAGGTTGATACTTTCTTCACATCACTCTGTATAGTCTGGATTTAATTTTATAATGCACATGTTTTACTAATTTGATTAAAATATCATTAGTTTTACAAAAGACGTATATATACATATGTTGCATATATAATAAGCATGATGGTATCCTTTATATATTTTAAAATCATGTTATAAGACAAATGTTAGTATGACCTCATAGAACACACATTTAGATGTAAATATTTTTGAGATAAACAGTCCAGTAAACTCTCTATGCTTTTTGTGAGATAGGGATTGTGGGAATTTTTTTGAGTTTGTGTTTTAAAATATGTTCATAATATTCATATTATTACTTGAGAAATGAAAAACATCGAATTCTTGCTGCCATTCAAAGAAAAAGGCTCTTTAACATAGTAAATTAGAACACACAATAAGAAAAGGGATCTATTAGCTGACTTGAGCCATAAACTGCAGTAGAAGAAAGTCACTGCAGGTCTTGAAAGTCAGTACCTGCGTCCTCTGTGCGTCCCCATCCTCTGTGTCGCTCTCCACCTTGTGCGGCACCGTTATCTGCAGTTTCTGAGAATCTGCAGGGAGGAAACGCCCGTGAGCTTCCCCGTGGGCAGCAGCATCGTCCGGTTCCACCTGTGCCCATCTCTCATCAGCCTTCGCACTTCCTAACCCTATCCCTCGCGCGGGTGGACACGCTCACAACGCACACTCACATGCACTCACGCTCACGCACACACCCGCACACACACGCTTGGCCCCCAGGCTGTTCCTGGGCGAGAGGCCCCTGCCGTGACCGTGACGGCTGCAACCTGGGCCTCCGGGGCTTGGGCTGCAGTCCCCAAGCCCGGCTCCTCCCGCCCCCCGGCCGGAGCGGCGCCTTCCGCGGGGCAGGGTTCAGCGAGCAGCCCGCGCCCAGCCCCTCCTGAGGGCCGCAGCCGGTGGTGCGGCGCCTCCTGTGCTGGGTCCCGGCTTACGCGGGCCAGAGGGGGCGGTGAGCCGGGCCAGGCCGGAGAGTAGCAGCAGGAGAGACAGCATTGCGGGTCGCTGGCCTCAACGAACAGGGCCCGACAGTTGGGCTCCCGGGCTTGGGCGGCTCGGGACGGGCGGCCGCCAGGGGGCGCTCTGCTCATGCACCGCCTGATGCACTAATACAAATGGAAAATTAATTATTGTATTATAGGTAAGTGTGATTCTTAGAAAAAATTTCTACAGGGTTCAAATAAAATGTTAAATATAAACATGTTGCAGGTGTCCCTTGGTGTCCATTGGGAATTGTTTCTAGGAGCCTCAGGAGGATCCTCAGTCTGTAAATGCTCATGTCCCCTGCACAGCATGGTGTGTGTAGTGTTTGCCAATAGCCTGCTAATGCCCATCGCATGTTACTTTAAATCACCTGTGGGTTACTCATAGGGTGCAATGCAAACGCTATGTAAGTAGTTGTTAAACTCTATCCTTTAGGGAATAATGACAAGGAAAATAGTCCTTATCTTCTGAGAATAATTTAGATCCTCAGTTGGTTGAAACTGAAAAATAATGTTCGTGTTTCATCACTTTAGTTCTGATTTACAATTTGTGTCAGCAAACAAAAGTAAATAACTATAACTGACCCTTTAAAGACAATTAAAATCCACTTGTTCATTCAGTTTCTAAATTTTAGATTCCTAGAAAAACCTGTGTTTTAGGGAGAGTAAAGGTACAGCAAGACGAAAAATTTTCCCCTATAAATACAGAGCTTACACATTGAAAGATAATGGAGCTAACTTGGAAAACTTTCCTTTTATGAGATAATAGCACATGCTGTTAACTTGTCTAACTTCAATACTTATTTCTATGCTAACACATTTTACTGTAAAATATACCAAACAAAAAGATTACCATCTTAACCATTTAAATGTACATTTAGGTGGAAATAATAATTATTATTGTACAACCCACCACCACCCATCTCCAGAACTCTTTTCATCGTGTAAAACTCAAACTCTACACTTATTAAATGGGAATTCCTTATCTTCTTATTTCTCCCAAATCTGGCAATCATTCACTCTTTGTCTCTGTGAGTTTGTTACTGAAGGTATGGATATAAGTGAAATCAATCAGTATTACTCTTTTAATGCCTGGCTTATTTCACTTAGCATAATGTCGTGAAAGTTCATCCACGAGATTGCTTATGTCAGAAATCCCTTCCTGTTTAAGACTGAATAATATTCCATTATGGGTGTGTATTGTTTATCACTCATCCATGTGTAAATACTTAGATTACATCTGTTACCTGTTATGAATGTTGCTATGAATATGGGTGTATAATTTTCTTTGACTCCATATAACCAGATTATTACTAGAATAATAAAGCAACCCATGAAATGGGAGAAAATATTTTCATATTATTTGTGAGATAAGGGACTTAGACCCAAAATACAGTACGTAGAGGAACATGAAAAGACAATCTGATCAAAAATAAAAAATTTGAACATTTCTGCAAAGATATGCCAATAGCCAATAAGCAGAAGACATGCTCATTATTGCTAATCATTAGAGAAATGCTAATAAAAATCAAACTGAAATACCAGTTCACATACATTAGGATGGCTATTATGAAACAGAGAGGGTGCAGAGGAGGAGGAAGAAAGAAAGCATGTGATTTTTTTTTGATATAGGGTCTCACTACATATCTCAAACTGGCCTCAAACCTGAGACCAAGTCCCAATCCTGCTGCTTCTGCCTCCCAAATACAGTACTGGGATTACAGGTGTGAATCACCATGGCTGACTCCCATTTTGAATTTTCCTTGTGGCAAAATACACATAACATTAAGCTTACCAGTTTAACCATTTTTAAGTCTATAAGCCAGTGGTATTCATGCAACCACCACCACCATCCATCCCTGCAACTCTCCACTGTGATTTCTCAAATCTCTCTCCATTACACTCTTCACTAGACCCTAGGGACTAGTATTGTCCTCCTGTCTCAAAGAATTTGACCACTCCACGTCCTTCATACAAGCAACCTCATACAGGACTTGTCTTTTCATGATAGCTTATTCCATCTAGGACAGTAACCTCTAAGCTCATCCATCCTGTGGCCTGGATGGGAATGTCCTTCCTGTGAAGGCCAAATGATGTCCCTCTTGTGCTTGTACTGCATTTTAATTACCTACTCAACTCAGTATTCTCCATGAACCCTCCAGTTCTTCCTACTTTCACTATATGAATAATATGGCTTTGAGCATCAGTCTCCAGCCATTTCCTAAGACTCTCCTTTCATTCTTCAAAGTACATAATCTGAAGTAGCAGAGTGGGGCCTTACAGTAATTCAATCTTTAATTTTTTGAGGGCTCACCACTCTGTTTTCCACATTGGCTGTGTCATTCTGCATTCCCATCAACAGGATGCTGGGGTTCCTCCATGTCCTCTTGGTTGGACTTATTTTCTTTCTTTCATTCTTTTTTTTTTTTTTTTTGAGATTAGTCATTCTCATGAGTATAAAACAGTCTCTCCTATGGTTCTGATTTGAATTTTACTAATGATTTGTAATGCTGAGTATTTTTTTTTTTTTTTTTTTTTTGGTACTGGGGATCAAACTCGGGACCTTGCACTTGTGAGGCAGGAGCCGGAACCACTGAGCTAAATCCCCGGCCCAGTGTTGAGTATTTTTATGTTTATTGTTCTTTTGTATTTCTTCTTTAAATAAATGTCAAGACAGGGAGGGAGGAAGGGAAAATGCTTGAAAAAAGGAATTAAGATGTGTTATGTACATGCACCAACTCCACACAAGGAATGTAAACATTAGTACTGCAAACGTGTACTAAGAAACATGGGAAAAAAAGGAAAAATAAATAAATGTCCATTCAAGCTCTTTGTCCATTAAAAATACGTTTGGCATTAAGTTTTAGGAATTTTGAGTTCTAGGAGTTCTGTATGTATTCTGGATATCAGTCTGATACAGGATATTACTCATGCATAGCATCTTCCATTCTGTTAACTGAGTTTCTGTTAACTGAATGGTGTGTTTTGATTCATAAAACTTACTCATTTTCATGAACTGTGCCTTCAGTGCCCTGTCCAAATAATCACTGCCAAACACAGTTATGCATCTGTTTCCCTGGCTTTCTTCTATAACCTTTGTAGTTTTAGCTCCTCCATTTAGCTTCTCATTCCTGTCATCTCATCCCTCTTTGCTCTTTGAATCTCTGAGCCCCTAGAGCCCGCCAAACCTCTCCACTGAACCAGCTTGGTTTCCAGGGGGCTCGCGGGCGAGAGGCCTTGCTCCTCGACCTTAAAGGCTGCGACCTGGGCCTGCGGGGCGTGGGCCGCGGTTAGGGGCTTAGGCTTGTGTTCTCGGCTTAGGCTGCGTTCTGAAGTCCCTGAGCCTGGCTCCTCCCGCCGCCCGTCCAGCCTGGCCTGGCCTGCGGTCCTGGCAGACACATGCGCTTGCTCCTGGGACTCGCAGCTTAATTTTATAGGCCGTATTTGGGGCGGGACGTAAGGGTTATAAAGCTCATTTTCTTCTTCAGGCCATTTGCTGGCGACCTTGGCAGTCTTCATATTCCTCTTGGCAGCTTTCTGGTGCAGTGCATGCATTCCTGTGACAAAGGAAAAACAACAGCCATTCACTTTATGTTCAGGAGCAGTTGCCTATTTTTAATTAGCTCTACCGGGTTTATATCTTAAGTTTCAGATCAAAACAAACATTTAAAAGTCAAAAGTCAATTCTTTTGTTATACATAGGTTTTATTCTTAGAAAAATGTCCAAGGATCCTTGTTTAAATAAAAAGCTAAATGTAAAATGTATGTTTTTATTATATTACCATTGATTTATAATTTAAGTATCAGTCAGATAAAAATTAAACTATGAAATAACAATAAAAATACATTTGTTTATTCAATTTCAAATTCTTGTTTGTTAGAAAAAATTGATGTAGGGAGATTAAATGAAAGATTAGTCATAATTCTTTCCTCATCAGTATGGAGTTCAATTACCTTAATGAGGAAAGATAATAGAATTAATACGGAAAATTTCATTTTATGGCTAATATTCAGGTTGGTAACATGCTAGCTTTAATTTTTTCATAATTTATTTTAAAATAATTTTATATATTTCTAAGTTAGAGCTTGTATTCATAGTCTGCAACCATCATTGTCCACTTCCTGAACACTTTTCCTTATGCAAAACTGAAATTCCACACCCATATGGAAACATCATAATGTAAACATCAGCACCATATTACCCGTGGCCCATAAACACAAGATACTCAGTATCACTAATCACTAGGTGATGGAGAACACGCTAATCGAGTTACAAATTCATAAACTGGCTTTTCATATTAAAAGTCTGAGTCTGCCTATTAGCCCACAATGGCTGTCTGAAGAACCAGCAGTTGGTGTGTGGGAAAGGAACAACTCCCCACACCACTGGTTACAGCAGAGGTCTCAATGATTCGTGACGCTGTGATGTCTTGAACGGCAAAACAATAGTGTAGCTAAGGGCAACATGACTCATACAGAAAACTCCTAGAGAGGCAAAAATTAATCCATGGGAAGAAACAAATTTCCCATAATCAATGATCTACTAGAATATCTTGTTCCCTTGTTGCTAGGACCCTGCTGCTGTCAGTGCCCTTCACCTCACTGTTTCCTGCACTGCCCCTTACCTCATCTGGAAGCTGCATGATCAATAAGTAGTGGTAAGCTCCAAGAGACAGTGTCTTAGCCAGATAAGAGATTTGACCACCCTAGGCCTCCCATTTAT
Source organism: Heterocephalus glaber (assembly GCF_053883595.1). NCBI lineage: Eukaryota > Metazoa > Chordata > Mammalia > Rodentia > Bathyergidae > Heterocephalus > Heterocephalus glaber. Next base: position 41,325,838 of record NW_028258308.1, read on the forward strand.
GCATTAAGATCTTGTCTTTTTTAATCTGTCCACTGTACTCTTGGTCAGGTGATTGGGGGGTCTGATCAGCTTCCAATAATTAGGGAAATAAAAAGTCAAAACCAGTGAGATGCTACTTCACACCCAGTAAGTTAGTTACTATTATTTTTTAAAAAAGTAAAACAAAGCAACAAACTTGAAAGGATGCTGGCAAACTGGAATCCAGGTGTATTGTTGGTGGAAATGTAAAATGATGCAGTCAATGTGGACACTGTATGGTGGCTTTTAAAAAAATTAAAAATAGAATTACCTAATCTCAATTTTGCAAGGATTTTTTTGGGGGGGCTATTGAGGTTTGAACCCAGGGCTTTCACACTGAGCTACATCCTCAGCCCTTATTTTGAATTAGGGTCTAGCTAAGTCACTAAATTACCTACCCTGACTGGGCTCACACTTGCATCATTCTGCCTCAGCCACCCAGAGTGCTGGGATTATAAGGATCACACTGGACTAAGACTCTTTATTTTCTTCTTTTCTTTTCTTTTTTTCTTTTCTTTTCATTTTCCTTTTCTTCTCCTTTCTTCTCCTTTCTTCCTTTTCCTTTTCCTTTTCTTTTCTTCCTCTCTCTCTTTCTCCCTCTCTCCCTCCCCCCCTCTTTTTTTCTCTCTCATCAGTCTCTTTGCCCTATAAATGCAGTATTTGTGGACAAAATTCAAATACTGATTGTGTTTGCAAGTTTGTAAAAAGGAACACAATATGTATGAGGTAGGCTGGGCAAATGCCTGGGGACAGCCTTTGGCAGAATTCTAAATTCAGGTCCATCCAAGGGACCCTGATTACATCACTGGTTACGTTGAGTTCATAGGAAGATCTTGTGGTCATAACAAAAATTGCAAATGGAAATTTTCAGTTGCTTAGGTTCACCAAAAGACAGATATATATGAGAGTAAAAACAAGAGGGCAGCTACTGTACTCCATCGAGCCCTTTTAGAGTATTTCAAGGTGGCCAGGAGCCTTGCAGAAGTCTCAAGAGTATAGTCCATGGGTGATACAGCTTCATAGGATTCTCCCAATAAATGGGCCACAGAGCTCAGTCTTAGCTGATCCCCAAGGTTCTCCTCACTGAGGACTGGTCACCTGGAACCTCAGGCACCTCACACTGCACAGTGTGCAGGGTCTCATTGATCCATGGTCCGTCAGCCCAACTGGTGACACTTTGGAGAAGTAGCCCTCAAAGGTACCACAATGTATGACTCAAAACACTTTTCTTGTAACTCTAGTCAATGAAAATACCTTTTCTAACTTCATAATAAGCATCTGTATTTCACAAAATAATAATGATGAGAATCCACCTTTTGGACACCTGCTCATTATATGTCAGATGAACTCAAATACCCAGGGTGATTTAAATTTGTGTTGGCCACCTGGGGGATCCTCTGATACCCCAAGTTAGTTTCCTTGAGAATTTCAGGAAACATAATGAACTCAATTAAGAGCCTCCTCCCTAAGGTGGGGAACAAGGGCAGATATGCCTCCTCTTCATCTGTTTCTATCTATGTTCATACTTTTTTCTTCTATTATCTTTATCCAGTTTTAGGATTAGCACAATGTTGATTTCCTAAAATGAGGGGAGAAATGTTCCTTCTTTTTTGTGCTTTAAATGTTTGATATAATTCATCAGTTAAAATGTATATGAGCCTGTTGTTGTCATGTAGGTAGGTTTTCAAGCTAGGAATATACTTTCTTTAATAGGTGCTATTCAAATTTTATATTTCCTCCAGAGTGAGTTTCATTAATTTGTCTTCCAAGGTACTTCTTAGAAGTTGTCAAATTTATTTCAAAACAGACTTTTGTAATAAGCTTTCTATATCCTTTTAAATTCTGTAAAATCTGTGGTAATGTCTTCTAGATCTTGATATTGTAATTTTTAAAATGTATAATTGATATTGTGTAATAGGAAGAAAAGGTCTAAAGGAGCAGGGGAAGTGGGAGTGGTAGGGGAAAGGAAAGACGGGAAAAGAAAAATATGAGAAAAGGAAAATATGGAAACAAAGTCTTTGTAAATAGGGAAGGGAGGGCAGGGGAAGGGGAAAAAATAAGAACCAAGATACATCATGTAAAGGTACAAGTTCCCAATGATGAATGTAACTATTTTATACCTAAAATGTACTGATAAACTTAATGGGGGGGGAGGGAAGAGGCTCCTTGGGTGCTTTCCCTCTACTTTTAAAACCCCAGAAGCCCCTTGCCAGCCTTCTCGTCACCTTCCCTGCTCCCCTATGATCCTCCAAATCAACTCTCAGTCATATTCATTCTGCTTCCCTAAAAACATAGAAATTGACCCCAACAAATTTCTTCCCAAATTCTCCAATACCCTTGTAGCACCAGATCTGATGAAATGAAGACTGTTACTGAAGAATTCCTTCATCACAGGCCCGCCCTTGTCCTAGCCATGTTGTCCCCTTTCTCCCAGTACAGAGGCGACTGGGCATAGTGGTTTATTCAGGACCTCAAGGTCATTAATAACAGTGTCGTTCTTGGACAGCCCTGCATTTTAATTCCCACGCTCTCCTGATTGCTGCCCTCCAGAAACAGGTCCTTTCCCACTAATAGTTTGTATGGAAAATTGTCTAAACCCAGCTTCAAAAGTCCTTGAAATTTATCAGCTGATCTAACAGATGCAACCTGTCCCGGGGCTCCATGGTACAACACATAGATGCTCTTGCGCTTGCCCAGTGAAAGGGCCTCCTAGGTACCTTACTCCTTCCCTCTGAGCCTGCCAAGAAAGAGAAACTGCTTTTGTCAATTGTGCATCAGATATCTCAATCACCTAATCTCTAAGAGTGGATTTCTCTGTACTCCACTTCAGTCTAAACACTGCTGAAGTCCCCATTCCAAAGACAAATAAACAATAGAGAGGATTCTTAGGGCTGGCAGATTCCAAGTTTGTGTATAAAGGCTGAGCCTCTTTAAAAGCCTCCTACATTGGAACAACCTGAGCTCTTTTGTCTCCTGTAGCGTGTGATGTCAAGAAATTGGCTACCTCAAGGGTGGAAAATCAGACTGCTAAGGATGGAGCTGTAGGTCTCCAACCCCAAGCGATGCTGAGTAAAGTCAGGCAGCGAGTCAGATGGCTCTAAACTGAGGGCATCCAAAGCTTGCTGCACACCAAAACCCTTTACAAAATGAAGTAAGGAGGTAACACCTGATAGAGATGAACATGCTGCTGCGAGATCAAATACTGGTTTTTCTCTGGTTAAAATAATTCTTCAGTGGCTCCAAGTAAATTTTGGACTAAAAAATGAAAGACCTACGTGTACCTGTGCAAAGCCTACTGGAAGAGTTTATAAGGCTCATTCATTGAGGAGGGAGCATAGAAGTGAGGTTCTATGAGGTGGAATCAGATGGGGCCTTACAAGGTGATGAGGTCACAGATTCATGGTCCATGGGTCATCTTGAGAGCTCTCTGCATAAAGGGCAGTTTGGCTCTGGTCTTGGAAGCCCCCTCTTGCCATGTGATGTCCTGTGAGAACTGGAGACTCTGCAGATGATCCCCACCATCAAGAAGGATGTCACCAGATCCAGCCTCTCACAGGCCTTCCAGCTTCCAGAAACTGGAGCTAGCTAAACCCTTATTCCTTACAAATTATACATACTGTGATATTCACATATAACCCAGGAAACAGATTGAGGCAGTGATATTGCCTTTGGGGACATGTATTAGACCAGCGGACCTTCAGTGAGTGAAATGTTTGATCATCAGAAGGACAAATGTAAGAATAGCATATACAAACATACAGGAAACTACATAATTTCAGAGAGATCCTGAAGTGAATTTTTGCAGGATTTGAGAACAAGAAAGAGTATGAAATGAAAATAATTAACACAACCTCTAAATTGGAAAATATTTCCCTTGAAGAAAATCAACTCTAACACTTAATTTAAGTCTAACTAGAAGGAAACTTATTTAGCCTTACACATCAGATCACTCCGCTTTGACTTTTATGTCCCCAGTGCAGTGTGCAACACTCATGAGGAAAGGTTCATGGGCAGTGAGATTTTTCACTTGCCCCAAAACACTAACAAAAAAATACTGAAAAACAACATTGCAAGAATTCCATTTATGTTAGGTTAAACATGGCACATATTTAGGAGTAAAAAAAACCCACAATAAACAACATAAATATGAACTTGTAACACTGGCAATGGCCAGCATAATTTCACCTCATAAAGTAACTGTGTAAGCTATATTTAATCCTCATATTCTGTATTCTCTGCATTGTATTATTTTCTAGTTTCATTTCTCTTAGTTATCACAATGATGAAAATTACAAAAAATGTCAGAAAAATGCAGAAACTCAAAATAAGCCAGTTGTTTAGTTGTATATTAATACACTTATTTAACAAAAATTTTATCTAAAAATGAAAGATCAAAAAGTACACAATCTCAAATCAATGCATATTTTCTCACTTTAATGATATATACATATAATTACAACTTTAATGCTTTGCAAACTATTATAGGGAGAATAAAAGTTCATTTAAGCTCACAGCCCCCAAACCATAAAGGTATATATTTTTCTTCATTCATTAATTATTTTAGTACATTTTAGGTATATAATATGCTGACATTTATCATTGGGAATTTGTACCTTTACATAACATATCTTGTTTCTTATTTCTTTCCCCCTTCCCCTGCCCTCCCTTCAATGCTTCTAATGCTCCTTATTTACAAAGACTTTGTTTCCATTTTTTTCCTTTTCTCGCATTTATTCCTTTTCACACATTTATTCCTTTTCCTTCTTTCCTTTCCCCTACCCACCCCCATTTCCCCTTCCCCTTTGCACATTTTCTTCCTATTTCACATTATCTATTATACATTTTGATTCTTTCAGTTTCTCACACCAGAGAAACATTCATATTTACATGTGTGTCCTATTTATTTCACTTAACAGTATGGCCTCAATTTGCATCCATTTAGCTATAAATGTCTCTAGTTTTTCATTCTTTATGACTCAGTAGTACTCCATTTTGTTAAAAAAAATATATTTTCTTTATCTAGTCTCCAGTTGATGGGCAATTGGGCTGTTTCCAAGTTTTAGCTATTACAAACTCTGCCACTATAAACATGGGTATGCATATATCACTGTGGTATGATGCTTTTAATTCTTTTGGGAAGATACACAGTAGAGGAACAGCTGGGTCAAATGGGACTTCCAAGCCTAGTTGTTTGAGGTATCTCCATATTGATTTGCACAGTGGTTGCACCAGTCTGCACTCCCACCAACAATGGAGAAGGGTTCCTTTCTCCCCACAACCCAGCCAGCACTTGTTATTGGTTGATTTCATGATAGCAGCCATTCTTTCTGGGGTGAGGTGGAATCTCAGTGTTGTTTTCATCTGCATCTCTTGAATGACCAGTGATGTTGAACATATTTTCATATGTTTATCTGCTGCTTTTACTTCTTTGTCTGAGAAATGTCTGTTCATTTCAGATGCCCATTTTTGAATTGGGTCTTTATATTTGGTGGGTCTGATTATTTTGAGTTCTTTATATACTCTAGATAGTAGACCTTTGTCTGAGGAACAGCTGGTAAACATTTTTTTCCCACATTGTAGGTTGTCTCTTAGCTCTGTTGGTGGTTTCTCTTGCTGTGCAGAAGCTTTTTAATAAGATGAGATCCCAGTTGTTGATACTTTGTCCTAGTTCCTGTGTTACTGAGGATTTGTTCTTGAAGTCCTTTCCTATGCTAATGTCTTCGAGAGTTCTACCTAATTTGTCTTCCAGCAAGTTTAACATTTCTGTTTTAACATTTAGATCTTTAATCCACTTTGATTTTAGTTTAGTGCATGGTGAAAGACTGGGGTCTAGTTTTAATCTTTGACAAGTTGAAATCCAGTTTTTCCAACACCATTTAATAAAAAGGCTACCTTTCCTCTAGTGAGGATGGCTGGCTCCTTTGTCAAAGATGAGGTAGTGGGCCAGAAATTTAGTTCAGTGGTTCTGGCGCCTGACTCACAAGTGCAAGGACACAAGATCGATACCCAGTACCAAAAAAAAAAAAAAAAATAGATGAGGTAGCTGAATATGTATGGTCTTGTTTTTGGATCTTCTAATCTATTCCGCTGATCCTTAGGTCTGTTTCTTTGCCAGAACCATGCTGTTTTATCACAGTGTCTTTGTAGTACACTTTCAAGTTGGGAATTGGGATACCCCTTGCCATGGCTCTGTTGCCTAGATTGCTTTTGATATTCTAGGTCTCTTCTGGTTCCAAGTGAATTTTTGGATTATTTTCTCTAGTTCTGTGAAAAATGCTGCTGGCATTTCAATTGGGATTGTATTGAATCTGTATAGCAGGTTTGAAAGTTTGGTCATTTTCACTATATTGGTTCTTCCTACCCAGGAACAGGGGATGTCTTTCCATTTTCTTGTATCCTCTTCAGTCTCTTTTTTCAGAGTGCTGTACACTCAATGTAGAGGACTTTTGCTTCCTTCATTAGATTGGTTCCTAAATATTTTAGTTTTTTGGATGCTATTGTGAAAGGGATTGTTTCCCTACTTTCTCTTTTAGGGAGTCTGTTATTTCTGTACAAGAAGGCTATTGCTTTTTGAGTGTTGACCTTGTATCCAGCTACTCTACTGAATCTGTCAATTAAGTCTAGAAGTCTTTTGGCAGAGTTTTGTGGGTCTTCTATGTATTATTAGCAAATAATGACAGTTTAACTTCTTCTTTTTCTATCGTTATTCCTTTTATTTCTTTCTCTTGCCTAATTGCTGTGTCTAATGTTTCCAGAACTATATTGAACAGGAGTGGTGATAGTGGACAACCTTTTCTTGTTCCTGATTTTAGCGTGAGGGTTTTCAGTTTTTGACCATTTAGTATGAGGTTGGCTATTGGTTTTTCATTGATAGACTTTATCAAGTTGAGATAAAGACCATCTATTCCAATTTTGTGCAGGGTTTTTTTTTTTAATCAGGAATGGGTGTTGAATTTTATCGAATGCTTTTTCTGCATCTATTAAGATGATCATGTTTTTTGTCCCTGACTCTGTTAATATAGTATATTACATTTATTGATTTACCTATGTTGAACCATCATTGCATCCCTGGTATAAATCCGACTTGGTCAGGGTGTATGATCTTCTTGTTGACCCTCTGTATTCCGTTTGACAGTACCTTATTGAGTAGTTTTGCATCTTTGCTTCCCTTTCATTGAAAAGTTTAAAGAGTAGTGGCAATACTTCTCTAAATGACTTGTAGAATCCAGCAGTGAAGCCATCAGGATCTGGGCTTTTCTTTGTTGGTAGAATTTTAATTATGTTTTCAATTTCACTAATTGTAATTGGGGTGTTTAGAATTTTTATATCTTCTTTGTTCAACTTTGGTAATTTATATCTATCTAGAAATCTGTCCATTTCTTCTGTGTTTTCTACTTTACTAGAGTACAGGTTCTCAAGTAGGTATTGATGATCCTCTGGATTTCTGCTGGATCAGTTGTGACTTCACCTTTTTCATTTCTAATTGCATGTATTTGAGCCTTTTCTTTCCTTTTTTTGATAGGGTTGTCTAAGGGTTCATCAATTTTATTTATTCTTTCAAAAACCCAACTCTTCTATTTGTTGATTTTTTGTATCATTCTCTTAGTTTCCATTGCATTGATTTCTGCTCTGTTCTTTATAATTTCTTCTCTTGTAGGAGCTTGGGGTTTGTCTTGCTCTTCTTCTTCTAGGAGCTCAAGATTTAGCATTGGTTGTTTGTTTGAGCTGGCTCTGTTTTCCTAGTGTGAGCATTCACTGCTATGAATTTCCCTTGTAGAACTGCTTTCATTGGTCTCATAGATTCCTGTATGTTGTACTGACATTGTCATTTATTTGTAAAAACTGTCTAATTTCTTCTTTAAATTCCTCTGTGACCCATTGGTTGTTCAGGAGAGTGTTATTCAATTTCCATGTGTTTGCAAAGTTCTTGCAATTTCTTATGCTATTGATCTCCAGTTTAATGCACTATGGTCTGATAATATACATGGGATAACTTCAATTCCTTTGCATGTACCTAAACATGTTCTATGAGCTAGTATGTGGTCTATTTTGGAGAATGACCCATGTGGAGCTGAAAAGAATGAATATTCTGATTCTGTGGGGTGGAACACTCTGTAGAAATCTATTAAGTCTATTTGTTCAAAAGCTTGGTTCAATTCCAGTATTTCATTGTTGATTTTTTTGTCTAGATGATCTGTCTATTTGTGATAGCGGGGTATTGAGGTCCCCTACTACAATTGTATTAGTGCTTATTTGGTTTTTCATGTCTCCTAATACTTGTTTTGTATAGTTGGGGGCATTAGTATTTGGTGCACATATATTCAAGATTGTCATCTCTTCCTCTCGGATTGTTCCCTTTACAAGGATGTTGTGACCTTCTTTTTCTCTCTTAATTAGTTTTGGTTTGAAATTTACTTTGTCTGCAAATAAGATAGGTACACCGCCTTTTCTCTGGGTTCCTATTGCATGGAGAACTGTTTTCCATCCTTTTACTTTCAGTCAATGAGTTTCTTTTTGAACTAGGTGCATTTCTTGTATACAGCATATTGTTGGATTTTGCTTTTTAATCCATCCTGCCAGTCTATTTCATTTGATTGGTGAATTGAGGCCATTAAGATTGATGGTTATAACTTATATGTATTGACTTATCATTGTCTTTCTTTTTCTTCTCTTCTCTTTTTCCTTCTCTTGATTGTCATTAGTTTTAAAGGAAAGTAAATACAGTTTCTAGCCTCCCTATTGCTGTTAGGTTGTTCTGTTCTCATTTTTGTTCCTTCATTCTGTCTTTTCTCTTGTTTTCAACAGGTTCCTAGAGTTTGCATGATCTTCCTCTGTCCTCTGGCCTTGCTACCAAGCTTTCCCTGTCCTTCTACCTGTCTATCCCTCCTTCATCAACTCCTTCTAAGTCCCTGTAGTGAAGGTAAAGTTGCTATATTGACGAGTTTATTCACTATAAACATATTTTGTGCTTGTCCTTGATTTTGATTTAATTCATACAGTTAAAGCTGTTCATGATGCTATTGTGTTGCTGATTTTATCATATGGGCTAAGGTGTTATGGTTGATCTAGTCAGTTGTTCTTTCTGGCATAATGAAAATGAGATCGCTTTAGAGTCATTAGAGGCTCAAAACCTAAAGACCAACTATATCTGGAAGACACCTCTAAAAAGCAATCATTCTGTAAGGGTTCTAAATACAAGCAATAAAGATAATTACAATGAGAAATATCAAAATATCAAACCAGGAATTAAACCAAGGACAGTACCAACAACAAAGTTAGAAATGAGAGGACATTTAAGCAAGGCATAAACCCAGACGTTCAGCCCACCAAAGGCAAATTCTGGGGGAAACGAGGTGGAAAAGTCTGATAATCAACCACCTGGACACCATGAACTGACAGCACGAGAAGTAATTAAACAGATGAATGAGGCTCTAGAAAAATCCAAAACAGAAATAATCTCCCAGATAACTACAGAAATGGTGAGCAGAATGAAAGACATGATTAGAGACTCTAGAATAGAAACAGATAAAAAAATAGATGAGTTCAGGACCGTGATGGAAACCATGAATGCCCAACAGAGGAAAGAAATGGAAACCATGAATACCTGACACAGGAAAGAAATGGAATCCATGAAACAGATTCAAACAGATACCCACCAGATTAAAAACTATGTTGAAAGCATACACAGCAGATTAAAGACAGAATCTGAAGACAGAATATCAGATATAGAAGACAGGATGGTGGTCAGTGACTATGAAAAGAGAGATCTCTTAAAAATAGCAAGGGACCATGAGAAATCAGTCCAACAGCTCCTAGATGACACAAAGCAGAATAATATAAGACTGATAGGAGTCCATGAAAAAGCAGAAGAAAGTACAAATGACATAAAAAAAACTATTCACAGAATTAATGACAAAAAACTTCCCAAACAGAGCAAAAGAATTTGACATACAAATAAGTAAGGCATATAGGACTCCAACTAGCCATGATCAAAAAAAATCTACACCTAGACATATAATAATCAAGATTCTGGAAACCCAACAGAAGAACAAAATGCTACAAGCAGTTAGAGAAAAGAAACAAATCACGTGCAAGGGAAATCCCATCAGAATCACAGCAGACTTTTCAACATAAACCCTCAAGTCAAGGAGAACCTGGAGTGAAGTACTTCAGCCCCTAAAAGAAAACAACCTCCAGCCTAGACTGATGTATCCTGCAAAACTATCTTTCAAAGTTGATAGGGAAATACAATACTTCCATGACAAAGAACACCCAAGAAACTTCATGAATACCAAAGCAGGACTCCAAATAATTCTAAACAATATCCTAGAAAAAGACAACAAAGGTCACAACTCCAAGAGGCCCAACAGAGCAAATTCATCAGTCAAGGCAAGAAATTAAAGGGAGAGGGAGAAAAATAAAAAAGAACCAATAACTGTTGGTGGTTTCTCTTAGTGTGCAGAAGCTTTTAATAAGATGAGAGCCCACTTATTGATTATTTGTGCTGGTTAACTTGTGACTGAGGTTTTGTTCATGAAATCTTTTCCTATGCCAAAGTTTTCAAGAGTTCTTTTCCTATGCCAAAGTTTTCAAGTGTTCTACCTGACCTCTCTTCCAGCCAGTTTAGTGTTTCTGTTTTAGATCTTTGATCCATTTCAATTTTAGTTTAGTGCATGGTGAGCAATATAAGTTTAGTTTTAATCTTCGGCAAGGTGAAACCCAATTTTTCCAGCACTATTTATTAAAGAGGTTATCTTTCCTCCAGTGAGGGTGTTTGGCTCCTTTGTCAAAGAGGAGGTGGCTGAGTGCATCTGGAGTTGTTTCTGCATCTTCTAATATGCTCCACTGGTCCTCTGGTCTGTTTCTCTGCCAGCACCATGCTGTTTTTATCACAGTAGATTTGTACTACAGTTTCAAGTTGGAGGTTGTTATACCCCCTGCCATGTCTCTGTTACCTAGAATTGCTTTTGCTATTCTGGGTCTCTTCTTGTTCCACATGAATTTTTGGATTGTTTTCTCAAAGTCCATGAAGTATGCTGCTGGAATTTCAATTGGGATTGCATTGAATCTATATAGCAGTTTTGGAAGTATGGCCATTTTCACTATGTTGATCCTTCCTACCCAGGAGCAGGGGATGTCTTTCCATTTTCTGATATCATCTTCAATCTCTCTTTTCAGAGTGCTATAGTTTTCAGAGAAGAGGTCTTTGCTTTCTTTCATTAGGTTGATTCCTAGGTATATCATTTTTTCGGATGCTATTGTGAAAGGAATTGTTTGCCCTATTTCTGTCTCAGTGAGTCTGTTTTTTGTGTAGAGGAAAGCTATTGATTTTTGTGTGTTGACCTTGTATCCAGCTACTCTACTCAATTTGGTTAAGTCTAGAAGACTTTTGGTGGAGTTCTTGAGGTCTTTTATATAGAATATCATGACATCTGCAAATAATGAAAAATTAACTTCTTCATTTCCTATTTTTATTTCTTTCTCTTATCTAATTGCTGTGGCTAATGTTTCCAAAACTATATTGAACAGGAGTGGTGATAGTGGATATCTTGTCTTGTTCCTGATGTTAGTGTGAAGGATTTTCTGAATGGTTTTTTATCATGAATGTGTGTTGGATTTTGTTGAATGGTTTTTCTGCATCTTTTGAGATGATCATATGATTTTTGTCCTTGGCTCTATTAATATAGTATATTATATTTATTGCTTTGCATATATGGAATCATACTTACATCTCTGGGATCAATCCCACATGGTCAGGGTGTATGATTTTCTTGATGATCTTCATCATTTTTCAGTATCTTTTTGAGGATTTTTGCATCTATATTCATTAGTGAGATTGGCCTATAAATCTCTTTTTCTTTTGGGTCTTTCTCTGCCTTTGGGATCGAGGTGATACTTGCTTCCAGAAATGAATTTGGAAATATTGCTTCCCTTTCAATTTCATTGAAGAGCTTGAATAGTAGTGGCAATTGTTCTCTCTAAATGTCTTGTAAAATTCAGCAGTGAAGCCATCAGGACCTGGGCTTTTCTTAGTTGGTAAGTTTTTAATTATGTTTTCAATTTCATTGATTGTTATTGGGTTGCTTAGAATTTTTAGGTCTTCTCTGTTCAACTTTGGTAATTCATACATATCTAGGAATCTTTCCATTTCTTCTGTGTTTTCCATCTTATTGGCATATAGGTTCTCAAAGTAGGTATTGATGATCCTCGGGATCTCTGCTGGGTCTATTGTAATTTCACCCTTTTCATTTTTAATTGCATGGATTTGGGCCTTTTCTTTCCTTTTTTTGATAAGGTTGGCTAAGGGTTTGTCAATTTTTTTATTCTTTCAAAGAACCAACTCTTTGGTTGATTGATTTTTTTGTATCATTCTCTTCATCTCCATTGCATTGGTTTCTGTTCTGATCTTTATCATTTCCTCTCTTGTATGAGTTTTGGATTTGTCCTGTTCTTCTTTTTCTAGAAGGTTGAGGTTCAGTATCAAGTTGTTTAATTGGACTTGCTCTGTTTTCCTAATATGAGTATTCACTGCTTTGAATTTCCCTCATGAGATTGCTTTCACAAGCTCTAGGTCCTGAGTTCCATCCCAGTACCAAAAATAAATAAATAAATAAAGCAAATTTTGGCTGTGGATTTAGCTCAGTGGTGCTGCAGCCTGCCTTGCAAGCGCAAGGTCCCAAGTTCTTTCCTTAGTACCAAAATAAATTTGCTTTCATTGTGTCCCACAGATTTTGATATGTTGTATTGGCATTGTCATTTAATTGTAGAAACTGTCTGATTTCATCTTTAATTTCCTCTGTGACCCATTGGTTGTTCAGAATTGTTGTTCAATTTCCATGTGTTTATGAAGTTCTTGTGGTTTCTTTTGCTATTGATCTCCAATTTCATCACACTATGGTTTGATAATATATGAGATAACTTTAATTCCTTTGCACTTATTAAATGTATTCTGTGAGCAAGTATGTGGTTTATTTTGGAGAACTGCCATTGTGCAGCTGACAAGAATGTGTATTCTTATTTTCGGGGGTGGAACACTCTGGATACATCTGTTATGTTCATTTGTATAAAAGTTTGGTTGAGTTCTAGTATTTTGTTGTTTATTTTTGTCTAGTTGATCTATTTGGGACAGTGGGGTATTGAGGTCCCTCAATACAATTGTATTAGTGGTTATTTGATTTTTTATGTCTGTTAGTATTTATTTTACATAGTAGGGTGCATTAGTATTTGATGCACATATATTTATGATTTTCATCTCTTCCCCTTGGATTCTTTCCTTTATGAGGATATAGTAGACTTCTTTATCTCTCTTAATTATGTTGCTTTGAAACCCATTTGATCTGCACAGAGGATGACTATTCCTGCTTTTTTCAAGTTCTAGTTGCATAGAGTATTGTTTTCCACCCTTTAACTTTCAGTCTGTGAGTTTCTTTTTGAATTGTGTTTCTTGTATGCAGCATGATGTTGGAACTTGCTTCTTGACCCATTCTGCCAGTCTATTTCTTTTGATTGGTGAATTGAGATGGTTAATATTGATGGTTATAACTGATATGCATTGACTTATCCTTGTCATGACCTTTCCCTTTTGTTGGATTCTTCCCCTTTGGATTTAATTCCTTGGGCCCCTGGCAACCCTTGTGCAGGTCTAGCAGTTCAACCCAGTGAAAACTGCCACAGTGGAAAATCTGGATTTAATTCCTTGTAGTGCCTGATGGATTCATTTTGCTGGGCTTCCTGGGGTTGTGACCCTCATTGTCTTTTACTAGGACATTAAAATTTTTCTCAGGTATTCTTTGTCATGAAAGTGTCTTACTTCTCCATGGGTTTTGAAAGATAGTTTTGCAGGGTACATCAATCTGGGTTGGAGGTTGTTTTCTTTTAGGGCTTGACATGTCACTTCAGGATCTTGTGACATGTCACTTCAGGATGCCTAGGTGTAGAGTTTTTTAAATTGTGGCTAGTTGGAGTCTTACATGCCTCACTTATGTTCACATCAAGTTCTTTTTCCCTACTTGGGAAGTTTTCTGTCATTACTCCTGTGAACAGTTTTTTTATGTCATTTGCACTCTCTCCTGTCTTTTTATTGACTCTGACCAGTTTCATATTATTCTTCTTTACATCATCTAGTGTAGGGAACAGGGGAAGGGGACATTACCAGAACCTCTGCAGTAAGTCCTAGTCTCCTGTGAGCCATGGCAGCATACGGTGAATTACAGGAAAGGTAGACAAATAAGGCTGAGAAGAAGCTGAGCTTTGGGTCTGATCAGTGCTGCTCTGGGCAGCAAAGACAAAAGCCCCCTAGCTTGCAGCACTTTTTATTCAGTACATGGGGAAACAGATGTAACAAGTGAAAAATAGAGTTCAGTACTTCACATTGGGATAAACAAGGTGTAACAAAAGGCTGGGGGACAGTGGAAATCTAAGAACAATGAGGAATTATGCAGACGAATATTTGGTTCCTCCCTGGCGTCTCCAGCAGGTGTGCTCTTATCCTGGAGATTACAGCATCTGGGGATCACTGAGGTCTCAGTTGTGACCAGAGGCCAAAATGCAATTATGTCTGGAATGTCCTAGCTGGGCTGTAGGCAGGAGAACTAGGCCTACTCAAATGATTTTTCCCTAGAATTATGTGGCATTGCTCCCAACAATCTAGCAGCTGCTAGATTGATTTCTCATGGACCCTTACTATTTTTAAGAAATTTTTCTTTTCCTGGTGACTAATTTCTATCCTGTCTTCTATATCTGATACTCTGTCCTCACATTGGCTCATTCTGCTGCATAAACTTTCAATGGAGTTTTTAATCTCCTGGATATCTGTTCAAATCTGTTTTATGAATTCCATTTGTTTCCTATTCTGAGATTCCATCATATTCCTCAACTCCTGTATTTTTTAAATCTGTGTCTGCTCTAGAGTTATTAACCATGTCTTCACTCTGGACACAATCTCTGTTGTAATGTGAGAAATTATATCTGATTTCATTTTCTCAGGTTCCTTTTTCATTGCCAGTTCAGGTCATTGAGTATCAGATTGTTGCATCTCTTTGCCCCTTAGGGTTGACTTGGGTGATCTGGAAGTCTGGTTTTGCGACTTGTTTATATGTCTTCTCATTTCAATAGATGCAGCTGGTTGCACCTTTGTTGAGGTGACTTTTTGCCTGCCCAGTGAGCTTCAAATCTGAGCAAGTCTCAACCAAAAGACCTTCTGTCTGTTGCTTATCACTGCTCCAATTCCTGGGGTCAGAATGATGGCCTTCTGGATCCCCATGCTGTGGTGTTGTCTGGGCAGGGTTCTGCTGGGGCCTGCATACACTTGGGATGGTAACTGGGCCTGACTCTTGCTGGGGCCTGCCCACCTCTGTAGCTATTGCTGGAAGGGCCTTTGCCTGGGTGCCGTGCACCCAAGTTGCTGTGTCTGAGCAGGCTTTTGGCTGGGATCTGCACACAGTTAACCTATGGTACCTGGGCATGTCTCTGGCTGTTACTTGTGCACCTGTGTGGCTCTTTTCCAGGTGGGCCTTTGGCTGGGGCTTGTTGGCCAAGCTGCTGGTGTCTGGCCAGTGGAATCTGCATGCACCCGTATCACTCTGGTCCACATGGGCCTCTCCTAATGGTACATTTTTAATACATTTCCTACTTGTCTTCAATGCATCTCTTTTAAATATTATGGTGGTGTATATGTTTTGAGTGCTGTTTTCTTGGTTCATTTGTAGCACCAATAATATAAAAGATCCCACTGGTCAAGATCTTCCTATCCTAGGATACTGGCTCACAATTAGATGGGAATAAGAAGTTCCAGGGTGGGACTGGACAGGAGGGTGACTACAGTTGGCAATAATGTTTCAAAAGTTGAAAGAATGGATTTTGAATGTTTTCCTCATAAAAAGATAAATGTTTTGAATATTTATAATGTATACATGTATTGAGACATTACATAATGCCTCATTAATATTTATCACTTTTGTACTGTGTACCACTTAAACATTTTACAATTTTATAGTTGGTGAATTAGTAGGGCTTCATTTAAAATTTTAGAAAAAAAAACATTGTAAATTCTTTCACCAATTGCCTTGGTGAATCATAACGTCTGTCCTTGGAGGAAACAATTTTTAAATGACTCATGTGTCTCCATCTAGCATTAATATTTTATTTATATAAAGAACATTCCTAATTATACTACTGGCTTCTGTGTCTGTGTCTATATTCATATCCATAATGTGTCTGTCTTCCTGTGTACATGTTTCTTCTTTCATTGACATTCTACAAAAACATTATGGTGTTTGGATATTTTTACATGTTTTCAAATCTGAAGTGTTACACAACTTAGAAGGTACATAGTTCATAGAGATATTAGTGAAATTAACAATAAATTAACAAAATGAGTATACATAGACCCAGTTCTCCAAACAAATCCTGTTAGAAACTGTAGACTTTAGAACTTTTCTTTATTATTTACTCCTCTCTATGGTTTTATATATATACTGGTTTTCTTCAAAGATGATTCAGTAAATTTTTAGTGAAGTAAATATTGACAAAATATATGCTTTTAATTGTTTGGTAAGGATTTTCTAAATGAAATATGCCCAGGCAATCTTTCCAAATCCAGGAAGCATAATGTGACCTTCTAGGGTATTTTTTTCCAGCCATTATCCTTGTCAAGAAAAAATTACTACCCTGACCTCCAAAAGTATAAATCATTTTTGACACATTTCTATAGGGAATGGAAAAGGGGACGTTACCAGAAACCCCTGCAGTAGTTCCTGGTCTCCTGTGAGCCATGACAACATAAAACTAACTAAAGAATAAGGACAAGAAGTGAGACTTAGAGAAAAAGCTGGGTCTTGGGACTGATCTATGCTGGTCTACGCAACAAAGACAAAGGCCCCCAAGGACATCCAGTATTTATTGAATACAACTGTAGGAAGGAATAGGGAGCAGGTTAGCTTTGAAGGCATTCAGTGAAATACTGCTGATCACTTGACATGATGGTGCCAGGAAGGGCTTTAAGGGAGGAAGCACTGCTTTTCTTGCTTGGATAGAACAAACAGGTACTGGGACTGGGTGCAATTAGCAAGCAACCTACTGGGTTAGTGAGAAGCCATACTTCAGGGGAAAGGATTTTAATTAGGGTCATGCTGATCTCAGCTGCATGTAACTCAGCAGATCCCTGCCACTTCACAGACCATGGCTTAGATCTCCATGGCAGCCATTGGAGGAGGGGCTATACTAGCCCAGTCCGCCATCTGACATGCCCATTTGAATCATGTAGGGCTTTGCTCTGACTCCTGATATAAAATAATATAGCTGAATTATGGAAAGCAAGAAGCATGTGCCACTTATAGCCCACTAGTACTGGGCAGGATGTCTGCTACACATTTTAAATGTTACTAGTTGGATTATACTGTATGCTCAATTTGTCTGATACTTTTTGTTCAATATTGCTCACTTTTTGGAGTTCATTGCTTACAGTTGTAAAATGTTCATTCTTATTGATGCATACTGTTTGCTTGTATAGAAATAACAGCTATTAATACATTCCATTTGAAAGATATGTGGGTAGTGAGCAATTTGTAATGCTACAAATAGTGCTGCTGTGAACATCCTACTACTTATCTTTTGTTCAACATGTTTGCATGTTTCTCAGATGGGTGCACACCTAGGTGAGGCAAAGCTTGTTCATAGTGCCTGCCCACATTCAATGTTAGTAAATATTTCCAATGATTTTCCTAAGCATTTTTAACAATTGCATTACCATTACTTGTAGATGAGAGTCTTAATTATTTCATAACTTGGCAATTTCCTTCTTTTTATATTTATTATTCATATACAAGGAAAGCCAAATACCTAACTGTACAGTTGGAGGTGATTTGACAAGGCCATAATCCCTGAGAAAAACTATCACAAGAGACAAAGGAAAGGCTTTTTACGTTGATAAAAGGGTCCATTTACCAGGAAGATGTAACAATTATAAATATATACTCACACACCACTTGATGACAGGGACATGTTCTTAGAAATTCATTGGTAGGTGATTTGTCCATTGTTCAGTCATCAAAGAGTGTACACACACAGACGTGTATGGTGCAGCCTCCTGCATTTTAGGTTGTGTGGTGTGGTCTGTTGCTCTTAGGGTACGAACATGCACAGAATGTTACTCTAAGTGCATGCTGTAGTTGATTGTAATACAAGGACAAATGTTTATACAACTAAACATATCTACACATGGAAAAGGTACAGTGAAATCACAGTAATAAAAAATAAAAAAGATACATCTGCACTGGGCACTTACCACCAAAAGGAGCTTAGAGGACTGAAGGTTGCTTTGTGTGAGTCAGTGAGTGAATGGTGAGTGACCATGGAGGTATAAGATTGCTGTTGATTTAACAGATACTATACTCCTAGGCTACGCTAAATTCATGAAAGGTTTTCTTTCCTCAATAGTAAGTGAGGTTTCTGTATCCTTTTTACTTTATGATATTCAGAACTTTTTATGGTTTACTTTTTCAATAATACTTTGTTTAAACTCAAAAACACTGCACAATCATATACTATTTTCCTTGTTAAGTTTTTGTCTTTTAAAATTTTTATTGGTGTATGTTTGCAATACATAACAGTAAGATTTATTTTGGAGAATTTATACATATGTATATCATATCTTGATCATTTCTGATCCCTTTTTTCTTTCTTCATGGCCCATCCCCCTTCCCTGTCTTCAGTCTACCTCCTTGTGTCTTACCATCTCTTTTATTTTACTCTTTAATTTATTTATATTTTGTGTTTCTCATGTAAGATAAACCATATGATACTTAACTTTTTTTGTGTCTGACTTATTTCACTTAACATAGTCTCAAGATCCATCCATTGTGAAAATGAAATAAATTAATTTCATACAGATATTTCCATTGTGCATGTATACCACATTTTTTTATACATTTGTCTGTTAATGGTCATCTAGGCTGTTTTCAGAGCTTAGCTATCATAAATTGTGTTGTTGTAAACATGGCTAGGCATGTGTCACTATAGTATGAGAACTTTAACTCTTTCAGATATATAACCAGGAGAGGTATAGCTGGATCAAATGGAATATCTACTTTTAGTTTTCCGAGGAATCTCTACACTGATTTCCATAGGCATTGTACTAATTTACATTTTCACCAACAATGTAGAAGGGGTTCTTTCCCCCCATATCACCAGCATTTGGTGATTTTTGAGTTGTTGATAATATCCATTCTTACTGGAGTAAGATGAAATCTCAGACTTGTTTTGGTTTGCAGTTCCCTAATGGCTAAAGATGCTGAACATTTTGCATGTACTTATTGGCCATCTGTATTTCTTTGGAGAAGTATCTCTTCAGTTCATGGGCCCATTTTTTAAGTGGGTTGATTTTTTTTTTTTTTTTTTTGATACCGGGGATCAAACTCAGGACCTTGAGCTTGCGAGGCAGGCAGTGGAACCACTGAGCTAAGTCCCTGGCGAATTGGGTTGAACTTTTAGGAGTTAATTTATTTGAATTCTTTACATATTCTAGTTATTAGTCCTCTCGGAGAGTTTAAGCTGTATCACTATTGGTTTTGGAAAAATTTCTTTCACTTTCCATTTGCTGCTGAAAAAAAATGTGTATAAAATTATTTAGTCCTTCAATTAATTGTTGGGCAAAATTAACCAATACATTTTTCTTGGAGAGATCTTCCAGGGGGATTTTTAATGATAGATTCAAGAAACTATTCAAATTTTCCATTTATTTTGTGATAGCTTTTTGAGATATTTTATTTTATTGTATTTTATTGGTACATGTTTGCAGTACATAAAATTTACATTCATCTAGGGGAATAGGTGCATGTACATAAGACAGCTTGTTTCTTTTTAAATCTCTTTTCCTTTCCCACCTATTTCTTTCCCTCCATCTCTTAATCCCCTTTCCTCATTTTCATTTTTCTTATTATTTATTCTTAGTTCATGCTTATGATATACAATGTTTACATTCACTGTGGGTATTTGATACCTATACATGACATGTCAGATATTGTGTTTTTAAAGGTGTTTATACAACTCATTCAATGGTCAAACTTTTGGCATAAAATTTTTCATCATATCCTTTTTACTATCTATAGAATTTATAGTTATATTTCTTCTTTAATCCTGGATAATTGTAATATTCTCTCTCTGATTGACCTAATAAGAATTTACAATTTAATAAATTTACTAATCTTTTCAGATCGTGTCTTGATTTTTTTAATTGCACTTTTGTTCCCTGGGTTTCATCTTCTGTTTATTTGCTGTTTTCTTAACTTCTTCTTTTTTTTTGGTGGTACTGGGGATTGAACTTGGGACCTTGTGCTTGTGAGGCAGGCGGCGGAACCACTGAGCTAAATCCCTGGCCCCTGTTTTCTTAACTTCTTGAGATGAAAGTTTAGATTATTGATTTTAAACCTTCCTTTCTAATGAATTTAAAGTTATGAACTTGCTCTATGTAATTATTTAGCTTAATTATATAAATTTAAATATTCTGTATTTAAATTTTTGTTCAGATCAAGATAATCTTTTTAAATTTTGATTTATATTCTGAATTATTGGTTACTTACAAGTCTTTTGATTGATATCCAAATAGTTGGATATTTTAACTTATTCTTTAAATATAATTTAAAGAAATTATATAGCACATTATCATTATTTATAGTCTAGGTGTTGTGCAATAAAATACCAGAAATAATTTCTCTTGTCTACCAGTAATTTGGTACCCATTGACCAGCTTTTCCTCATTCTTTTGTCTCTTTTACTCTCCTTGGTCTCTGCTAAATACTATTGTATTAGTTTGTATGAGATCAACGTTTTTCAGATTCCACAGAGATCATATGGTACTTATCTTTTTGTGGCTTAATAATCTTCATTTCCATACATGTTGTCACAAATGAGAAGATCTCCTTCTTTTTTATGAATAAAAATTATTCTACTGTGAATATGTACTGATAGGTCTGACCCCCATATGCCCCCACCCAGACACCCCAGTTCCTGGAATGGCTGTTCGAAGCTGCCCGAGCCTAGGGAACAATGCCTACCCTGCTAGATCACAACACACCTGCCCCACCTGCTAGGTCACAATGCACTCACAATAGAACATAAACATTGCCATGGCCATGTACTCAATTGTTCTTTCTCCACAATCTCATGCCCCATTTTACCTCAACCCACCTAAGCCTGACCCACTAAAACCCATAACCTTATGCATAAAAAGATCCAGCTCAATAAACTTGACAGACTGTCCTTTGGAGTTACTCCAGGAGGTCCCGCTCTGAAATCCAAATTCAGGTTGGTTGTGTTTGCCACTGGGTTGTTACCGTTTATCTAACTTGCACCATATTTTCTTTAGTCATTCATCTAAATGGGCACATTGGATAATTCCATAACTTGATGCTTGTGAATAATTCTGTAACAATCGTGGTAAGTGGACACATCTGTACAAACTGACTTAAAAATTTGGGGGGTAAATACCTAGAACTGGGATTGCTAGATCATATGGTAATTCTATCTTTATATTTTTGAGGAGCTTTCCTATAGCTTTTTATAATAGTACAGAGAGAGTATGCCTTGCCCTGAGCTTTGTCCCTTGTCCTAAGTGTCAACAGAAATGTTTCAGAGTTTGGATTTTTTTGGTCTTATAATATTTGCTTATACATAATGAAGTTGGGGATGGGACCCAAGTATAAAAATGAAATTAATTTATTTTTCATTACATTTGTACACATAAGTGAAAATAATTTCATATAATATTTTTAATAGTATTATGCATAAGGCAAAAGTTTCATGCTGTGCAATCTTCCATTTGTTGCATATTAGTTTTTAAAATGCTTGGGATATTCAACCTGTGCTTCTAACTTTCCCACCAACAGGGTACAAGGGTTCCCCTTACTCCATATCCTTATCAACATTTGTTTTCTTGTTATGTCTTTCATAACAGCCATCATGACAAGTGTGAGATTATATCTCATCATGGCCTAATTACCATTTACTATATGATTAGCGATACTGAGCATTTTTTAATTCATCTGTTGGCCATTGGATGTCTTCCTTTGATAGTACCTTTGCCCATTTTTTTTAAAACTTGGGGTTTTTTGTTTATTTCCTTACTGTTGAGTTGTTTATGGCTTTATTTTAATGTGTTTATTATGATGTGGGTTAGGGTTTGCAAAGGAAGGGGTACCTATGTACTTGAAGAAATCAAACTATTTCTGCTTTGCCAGTGTAACTAAGATTGTTAAGCACTGGACATTAAGACAGAGAGATTATCCTCTATAAGGATTGTAAATTTAGGGTAATTGCGGAAAAGAATATTCAAAATGTAAAAAGTATATAGATGTTGTGTTAGTTACTTTTCTCTCATTGCTGAGACAAAATAACTGACGCCCAAAGTTAAAGGGGAAGAGTTTTATTTGGCTTACAGTTCATAGAAGTTTCAGTCCATAATAGGGTGGTTCCAAGGCTGGGAGGGCAAGCAAGTATTGCAGAAGAGAAACAACATGGAGTGCAGAAGGCAGCAAAGGTAACAAGAGAGTTTAACAGCATCTTCCTACCCCTGTTACCTTTTTTTCCTATTAAATTTATTGGTACACTTTAGGTATAAAATACAGTTACATTCATCATTGGGATCTTGCACCTTTACATGAGTATCTTGGTTCTTATTTTTTTCCCTTTCCCCTGCCCTCCCTTCACCCCCTCCACCCTTCCCTATTTGCAAAGACTTTGTTTCTATTTTTACCTTTTCTCATATTTTTTCTTTTCCCTTCTTTCCTCTCCCATACTGCTCCCACTTCCCCTGCTCCTTTAGACCTTTTCTTCCTTTTACACAATATCAATTATACATTTTTAAAATTACAATATTAAGATATAATAGACATTACCTCAGATTTTTACAGAATTTAAAAGCATATTACAAAAATATAGAAAGTATATTACAAAAATTTGTTTTGAAATAAATTCGACAACTTCTAAGAAGTACCTTGGAAGACAAATTAATGAAACTAACTCTGGAGGAAATATAAAATTTGAATAGCACCTATTAAAGAAAGTATATTCCTAGCTTGAAAACCTACCTATAGGACAACAACAGACTCATATAAATTTTAATTGATAAATCATATCAAACATTTAAAGCAGAGAAAAAAAGGAACACTTCTCCCCTCATTTTAGGAAATCAACATTGTGCTAATCCTAAAACTGGATAAAGATAATAGAAGAAAAAGTATGAACACAGATAGAAATTTGTTTAACAAAACAAACTATTAGAAGTCAGATCTGCCAGTATGTAGAAAGTGGTTTTGTTATAGGGATGGCAGTGTTGGTTCAGCATTGGAATATCCACCTCCAAAAGTCATCATTTTAACAAAGGAAAGGAAAAAGCCATATGGTCCTGTCACTAGTTGGAGAAAAAGTATTGGACTAAATTCTACAGCTGTTCTTGGTAAAAGCTATCAGGAGACTAGAAGTAGAACAGAAACTTCTCAACAGATCAAAAACATGTACTCCATACTTCCAGCAAAAACGCCTTATATGAATGGAGAAGATACAATGCTTTGTCCCTAAGGTGGGGAACAAGGGCAGATATGCTTACTCTTTATCTATCCATTAAACTTTGAGACCTAGCCCTCACCAAAATAGTCTGGCAATAAAATGACACAACTAGGATAGGATTGGCAAGGTAAAAGCAAAATCTTTATATGTAGATGAAATGATCATCTACAGAGAAAATACTAAGAAATCTCTAGCTGGAGTCCTATACGCCTCACTTATCTGTATGTCAAGTTCTTTTCCCCTCCTTGGGAAGTTTTCTGCCATCACTTCTGTGAACAGTTTTTTTATGTCATCTGCACTCTCTCCTCTTTCTTCATTGACTCCAATCAGTCTTATGTTATTCTTCTTTGCATCGTCTAGCAGCTGCTGGATTGATTTCTTATGTTCCCTTACAATTTTAAAGCAATTTTTCTTTTCCTCCTCACTAATTGAAAATCTTATCTTCTATATCTGAAATTCTGTCCTCACATTGGCTCATTCACCTGTGTATACTTTCAATGGAGTTTTTAATCTCCTGGAAATCTGCATCTGTTTTATGGATTCCATTTGTTTCCTATGTTGGGATTCCATCATGTTCCTCAGATCCTCTCTAAATTTATTAATCATGTCTTGCACTATCACAATCTCTGCTGTTATGTGAGGAATTATTTCTGATTTCATTTTTTCCAGATCCTCTTTTGTTGCCAGTTCAGGGAGTTCAGGTGATTGAGTATTAGACTGTTCCATCTCATTTCCCTTTGGGGTTGTTGTAGGTGATCTGGAAGTCTGTTTTTGAGGCTTGTTTATGTTTCTTCCCCTTTCCATTCGGGGGGGGGTAACAGCTGGTGTCCACCTGGCTCACGTCCTGTGCCCTGGGAGTTGTGGAATCTACCCCTTTTACCTTATTCAGACTACTGGGATTAGGGCAGTGCCAAACTAATCACTTACATCTAGTGGTTTAGTGATCACACACCCTTAACCCCAGCATCACACATTCCAAATTCAACTACCTCTGAAAAAGAAAGTCCCACCTCATCCACATGAGGCTTTAGGGGGACATCTAAACACAAACCATAGCAGATGTCATGCCAACAATGTAGAAAAATGGAATAATAAGAAATGATCAATTCAATAGAAAGCAAGAAAAAAAGCTCATAAAAGGGCAGGATAAATGGAAAGTCAATAGTAAGATAGTATATTGCAACCCTGCCAAATCAAAATTTATGAATTTAAATTGACTAAAAGGCCTACTTAAAATATAATGATCAGTATAATTCAAAACAAATATAAACTTAATTATATCTTATTCTTTAAAATTAGTGGAAATATTTTAAGATGTAAGACACACTTCATAAATGCCTGTGAATGCTTGGGAAGTATGTGCCTTCTCAGTAATTGAATTAGAATTTTACAAACATTTAAAAGATCAAGCTTGTTTGAGTTATCCAATTCTCATATATTTTAAAAATTTTGTCTGCTTGATACTGCATACCACAAAACTTAAAGCCCAGGAGGGTTTGAAGTGAAGTGTTTCAAGCCCCAAAAGATAACAGCTTCCAATGCTAACTTATGTACCTTGCAAAACTTTCCTTTAAAATTTGACAGAAAAATAAGGTATTTTCAAGACCAGAGCACCTCAAGAAATTCATGACCACCAACCCAGCATTACAAAAAATTCTCAAGAGTATACTAGAAAGAGACAATGAAGCCACCAATGCCAAAAAGAAAATAAGTCAAAAAGAATAAATATACCACCTGGTAGAATGAACAGCTAAGAAAAAGGGGAAAATGAGGAAATCATCAATAGAAAAATAATGCAATGACAAAAATAAGTCAATTCTTCTCAGTAACAACTCTGTGAATGGTCCCAATTCCAAATTAAAATACACAGATTAGCAGAATGGGTCATGAAAGCAAAGCTAACAGGCAGAGAAGTTAAGCTGGTCCCAGCACCCGGAAGGAAGCTCCCCACCTCCATCCCAGGCTCCTAGGGCAGAGAAGCTGAGCCAGTCCCAGCACCCAGAAGGAAGCTCCGCCACTGCCATCCCAAGCTCCTAGGGCAGAGAAGGTGAGCCATGTGGATGCCAGAAGCACCCCTTCCCATGGAAATGAGAAGACATATAAACATATCTCAAAAACAGACTTGTGGATCACCTAGAGCAACCCCAAAGGGAAATAAGATGGAACAATCTGGTACTCAACCACCTGGACTCTCTGAAATGGCAACAAAAAAGGATATGGGAAAAATGCAATCAGAAATAATTGCTCAGATAACAGCAAAGATTTTGCTCATGGTGCAAGACGTGATTAATAAATCTAGAGAGGAAACAGATAAAAAAATAGAGGATCTGAAGAACATGATGGAATCCCAACATAGGAAACAAATGGAATCCATAAAACAGATACAAACAGATTTCCAAGAGATGAAAAACTCCATTGAAAGTCTGCACAGCAGAATGAACCAATGTGAGGATAGAATTTCACATATAGAAGATAAGATTGCAATTAGTGACCAGGAAAAGAAAAATTGCTTTAAAATTCAAGGGAACACAAGAAATCAATCCAGCAGCTGCTAGACAATGCAAAGAAGAATAACATAAGACTGATTGGAGTCAATGAAGAAAGAGGAGAGAGTGCAGATGACATAAAAAAATCTGTTCACAGAAGTGATGGCAGAAAACTTCCCAAGGAGGGGAAAAGAACTTGATATACAGATAAGTGAGGCATATAGGACTCCAGCTAGCCTTAATAAAAAAAAACTACACATAGGCATATAATAGTTAGGATTCCAGAAATCCAACAGAAGAATAAAATTCTGCAAGTAGTGAGGGAAAAGAAATAAATCACATACAAAGGCTCATCAGAATCACAGCAGACTTCTCAATGCAAACCCACAAGACAAGAAGAGCTTGGAGTGAGGTATTTCAAGCCCTAAAGGAAAACAGCCTCCAACCCAGATTGATGTTCCCTGCAAAACTATCTTTCAAAATTGATGGAGAAATAAGATACTTTCATGATAAAGAGCACCTCAGGAACTTCATGAATACCAAACCGGCACTCCAAAAAATTTTAGACAATACTCTAGGAAAAGACAATGAGGATCACAACCCCAGGAAACCCAGGAGAATGAATCCACTGGGCATGACAAATTAAATGCAAAGAGGGAGAATCCAACAAAAAGAAAAAGTCATGACAAGGCTTTTAAAACTTTTAACTTCATCTCCCTAATGAGTGTATAATTCAATCTTATTATTGTACTGATTAGTATTTTTCTGATTCTAGAGTTGCACACTATTCCTTGTGCTATACTGGCTATTTATCATCCTCTTATGTCTACATTTTAATTGGCTTGTCTATTAATGAGCTCTAAGAATTCTTTATATATTCTGTTCATAGGTTATATCCATTGTAAATATGCTCTGTTTAAGGACTACTTTTCATTTTAATGATGTCATTTAAAGTTCTAAATTTTGAAGGAATCTCATTTATCAATTTTTTTCTTTTATACATCATGTTTTTTGTATCCTAGGTAGTTCTTGCCTACCCTGAATTCATAAATATTTTCCCTTATAATTTCTTCTTAAAGTTTTATACTTTTAGGCTTTCTTATTTAGGTTCATAGATCCCTTCAAGTTATTTTCATGTATGGAAATAAAGGGTTGAGGTTAATTTTTATAGACAGATACCAGGTGTTCTAGTGCCGTTTGCTGAAAACACTATCTCTTCCTTGGCTCTTGAATTGAGTTTATATTCTATAAAATGCAAATGTTAAATAATCTTTCAAAACTCAGTGGACCATATATGTGTGGTTCTATTTCTAGATTCTCTGTTTTATTCAAATGATCTATATGTCTTTCCTTATACCAACACTGCCTTGATTACTGTAGCTTTAGAAGAAGTCTTAAAATTAGGTACTAAACATCTTCCACCACTGTTTTTTTTTGTTTTTGTTTTTAACTTTTCTAGGTCCTTTGTACTCCTACATAACTTTTAAATTTCAATATCCAATTCTTCATTTAGAGCAAGTATACATAGACCTGAATTTTTATATATACCTTGTGTTTTCTAATCCTGCTAAATTCAAATACAAGTTCTAGGGGCTCCTAGAGATTTCTTAGTTTTTTCTCTGTAGATGATCATTTCATCTACATATAAAGATTTTGCTTCTGCAGTGCCAATCTTATCCTAGTTGTGTCATTTTATTGCCAGACTATTTTGGTGGGGACTAGGTTTCAAAGTTTAATGGACAGATGAAGAGTCAGCACATCTGCCCTTGTTCCTTTGTTTCTCTTAAGGAGAAAGCATTGTATCTTCTCCATTTATATAAGGCATTCTCGCTGGAAGTATGGAGCACATGTCTTTAATCTGTTGAGAAGTTTCTGTTCTACTTCTAGTCTCCTGATAGCTTTTACCATGAATAGCTGTAGAATTTAGTCCAATACTTTTTCTCCAACTAGTGACAGGACCATATGGATTTTTCCTTTCCTTTGTTAAAATGATGACTTTTGGAGGTGGATCTTCCAATGCTGAACCAACACTGCCATCCCTATAACAAAACCACTTTCTACATCCTGCCAGATCTGACTTCCAATAGTTTGTTTTGTTAAACAAATTTCTATCTATGTTTATGTTCATACTTTTTTCTTCTGTTATCTTTATCCAGTTTTAGGATTAGCACAATGTTGATTTCCTAAAATGAGGGGAGAAGTGTTCCTTCTTTTTTCTGCTTTAAATGTGTGATATAATTTATCAGTTAAAATGTATATGAGCCTGTTGTTGTCCTATAGGTAGGTTTTCAAGCTAGGAATATACTTTCTTTAATAGGTGCTATTCAAATTTTATATTTCCTCCAGAGTTAGTTTCATTAATTTGCCTTCCAAGGTACTTCTTAGAAGTTGTCAAATTTATTTCAAAGCAGATTTTTGTAATATGCTTTCTATATCCTTTTAAATTCTGTAAAATCTGTGGTAATGTCTCCTAGATCTTAATATTGTAATTTAAAAAATGTATAACTGATATTGTGTAACAGGAAAAAAAGTTCTAAAAGAGCAGAGGAGTTGTGAGGGGTAGGGGAAGGGAAAAAAGGGAAAGGAAAAAATATGAGAAGAGGAAAAAAAATGGAAATAAGGTCTTTGCAAATATGGAAGGTGGAGGGGGTGAAGGGAGGGCAAGGGAAGGGGAAAAAAAATAAGAATCAAGAGACTCATGTAATGGTACAAGATCCCAATGATGAATGTAACTGTATTTTATATCAAAAATGTACCAATAAACTTAATGGGAAAAATTTAAAAAAAGAAAGAAAAGCTAACAACATTCAGAATAGAGAAACATATTTTATTCAAAAAGAAACTCACAGATTAAAACAATCAAAGGTTGGAAAACTATATCCTAAGCAATAGGAACTCAAGAAAAAATCAGGAGTTGCTATCCTACTTTCAGATAAAGTGGATTTCAATCCCAGACTGATTAGAGAGACAAAGAAGTTCACTATATATTGGTTAAGGAAGAGTTAACAATTATAAACTTGTATGTAACAAATACCAGCACACCCAACTTCATTAAGCGAACACTAATGGACATGAAAAATCAGTGAAATGCCAATACAATAGTAATGGGGAACCTCAGTACCCCACTGTCACAAATGGACAGATCAACTGGACAAAATATCAACAAAGGAACATCACAGTAGACTCAAACCCTTGAACAAATGGACTTAATAAATATCTACAGAGTGTTCCATCCAACATCAACAGAATCCACATTGTTCTCAGCAGCATGTGGGACTTTCTCCAACATAGACCACATACTAACCCATGGAGCATGCTTAAATAAATGCAAAAGAATCTAAATTATCCCATGCATCTTATTGGATCATAGTGCAATGAACTAGAAATCAATAGCAAAAGATACAATGTATGGAAATTAAATAACACCCTATTGATTGATGAGTGGGTCACAGATGAAATTAAAGAAGAAATTAGACAGCTTCTATAATCATATGATAATGGCGGTACAACACAGCAAAAGCAATTCTGGGCAAAAAGGGAAGGCAGGGGGCATGAAGTTATTCTACAAAGCTACAGTGATAAAAACACCTTGGTATTGGCAAAACAAAACAAAAAAACAAACAAAAAACAAACTAGTGAATCAGTGCAACAGAATAGAAGATACATAAACTTCAGTTCATACCCAGTTACACTATTTTTGACAAAGGGGCCAAATCTCTTCTTTGGAGGAAAGATAGCTTCCTTAACAAATGGTGCTGGGAAAACGGACTAGCCATGTGGTCAAGGTTGAACTTAGACCCACATTGTTCACCATGAACTAAACCAAAATTAAAATGGATTAAAAGTCCAAACATTGGATCAGCAACAGTCTTCTGGAAGACAAAACAGGTAAAACTCTTGAAGACATAGGTGCAGGCAAAGACTATGAACAAAACCCTGGTTGCAGAAGAAATAATATCAGGAATCAACAAATGGTACCACATCAAATTATAAAGCTTCTTCACAGCAATGGAAAACACCAACAGAGTGAAGAAACAACCTACATAACAGGAAAAAAATTTTGCCAGCTACTCCCCAGACATAGGACTAATATCTCAAATATAGAATGAATTCTAAATTTAGACTCCCTAGATTTAAAGACCCATTTAAAAAATGAGCATCTGAAATGAGGTAGGCGGCAGCACCACTGAACTAAATCCCCAACTAGTATCTGAAATGAATAGACACTTCCCAGTTGAAGAAATACAAATGGCTAATAATACATGAAAAACTGTTCAATATTGATGACCATTAGAGAAATGCAAATTAAAACTATACCAAGATTCTATCTCACTCCAGAAAGAATAGCTATCATCACTAAATCAACCAATAATAAATGCTGGCAAAGCTGTGGGGAGAAAGGAACACTTTTCCATTGTTGATGGGAGTATAAACGGATACAACCACTATGAAAATACGTACGGAGATTCCATTTGACTCAGATCTTTTTCTTCTAAGTATCTTTCCAAAAAATTTAAAAACATCATACTACAGTGCTGTATGCATACCCACATTTATAGTGGCACAATTCATAATAGCCAAATCTTGGGCAACAAGATGCTTATCAACAGAAGAACAGGTAAATAAAATATTGTATTTATACACAAGTAAGTAGTACTCTGCTGTAAAGAAGGATAAATTTGAGTCATTTGTAGGAAAATGGATGCACCTTGAGACCATAATGTTAAGTGGAGTAAATCAGACAAACAACTTAAATATTGCATGGTTTCTCCTATATGAAAAAATATATAGATAAAGGGCAAAATAAGACATGAAAAAAAGTATTGTAATCCAGCATGGACAATGTATCTAAATATGTATCTGGATTTAATACCATTGTCCTATGTGATTTATATATTTTTTAGCCTATTAGTAAAAATCTGTATATATAATTAACTTTCTAAGATAAATGAATGAATGTGATGTGGGTAAAATAAAAGGTTGGTGAAGGGAATATGAAAAGAAAAAGAAAAGAACTGAGATGTGTTATGTACATGTACCAATTCCCTGCAATGAATATAATCATTATGTTCTGGAAACTTGCCCTGATAAAAATTTAAAATTTTTTTGTCTGTTTGATTTACCAATAGTCATAAAAGGTATGCTTATATCTCCAATTCTGATGATACTTCTGTCAACTTTTAAAAAATATTTTCTATATTTTTGTCAATTTTGTTGATATTTTTGTAACCCTAGTAATAAAATACAAGCTTAAACTTTTTCAAATTGAGAAAAAATATTATTTTGTTATCTCTGTTCTCCATTCCTCTCATCATGGTATTATTGTCTGGAAATCTGATTTGAGGTTATTTTATCATTTCAGTTATAAATCTACAAAAAAATTCCTCATTATGCCTTTAAGTATTTCCTCCTATTTTTCTTTTTCTCTCTTCTGAAAAGCTGTTATGTATCTAGATATTGATAACCATATTTCTTTTTCTTAACTCTTAATTTTATTTTTATATCTCTATTCTATTTTCCCTTGTCCCTTCCTGGGATATTTGTTAACATGATACTCATAACTACTAATTCATTAAGCAACCCTATCTATTCTGTTTATTCTCTCCTCTGAATTTTTTTCTTGGTCCCTGGTTCATTTTGAAGATGCTTTGCTATTGCTATTCTGCTAATAACTCCCCGTAGTTGTTGGCATAATGGTAAAATCATTTCAAAATGAACTTATGAACACACTTTCTGCATTATTTTTACAGCAAAATTATACAAAATGTGTGAGTGCAGCTTTATTTTAATGTACTTATGACGTGGGCTAGGATTTGCAAGGAAGGAGCACATATGACCTTCAAGAAATAAAACTGTTTCTGCTTCTAGTAAAGGCAGAATTAAAAAAGTCTCAATTAAAGTAAAAATGAGGGACTGCAGGATTAGAGTGTAGCAATAGTAGCTTGGGATATTGCAGAAGATTTTTGTAAGTCTGTATTTGAGCAGATGTTATTTTATTATGTTATTTTTCCAACCATGAAATTGAAAGTCACACCTTTTACGATATTTTTTGTTGTTGTTGCAAACATGCATTTTGCCTGGTCCTAGCTCAATCTTGCTTGTAGAGTACGTGAATGTGATGGGAGGAAACATGGTTATGATCAGTAATTTGAACATTTACATATTTGTTTATTTTCTAGAAATTAATTCCCAAAACAGAAGTCTTAGTAAAAGATACACACACTCACCTCCCCCCCCCCCCAACCCTCGAATTCTCACCAGGCATCACGGTAACCTGAGAAGCTCAAGGGAGCATTGTGTCTTCCATAACGATGGTCCAGTGTTGCCTGTTCAGACAGGCAGCACCCAGACCTTCCTCTGCACGCACTGGCCACGCCCTCATCCTTCTCAACGTTCAACTGCTGTTCTCAGCGGCTCCAGGACAGCGGAGCCATGTTCCTCCTTGTAGTGCTTCTCACTGGAGTTGGGGGGCTGTACGCAGGCCATAGTAAGTCCAGACTTGGTTCCTTCGCATAGTCTAGGCGTTGGGGCTGTCCTTGTTTTCCCAGGGGGCGTGTCCCTTCCCACTCCAGCCCAGGGCGCAGACTTTCCCCTGGGCCCATGCTCACACTTGCTGCTTTTAGTCCCTTCCTCCGCCAGAAAGACAAAGAGGCACCTCTGTCAGAGCATCTTTGCACTTCTCCAGGGAGTTTTCTTATCTGTAAAAGGACAAATATGAAACCTACATTCACCCCTCCCGCATATAAAATTCTGCCACCCTAGGAATAATTGCATCACCACAAATAAGCTATTTATCAACGATTTCCTGGTTTGGCAACTGCTATCCTTTCCTTGCTCTACTGAAAATTGTATATCTAATATTCTATATTCTTTCCCGAAAATGATCTTGCTTTCCTGATGAATATGTGTTTTCACACTTCTTTGTCTTTGACAGCACTGTTATTTGGTACTTGATGTTAACTTTATTGAGCTGTTGAACTGCTGATTTTGTGTGTGTGTGTGTGTGTGTGTGTAAGAGAGAGAGAGAGAGAGAGAGAGAGAGAGAGAGACAGAGAGAGAATACAAACAGATATTGATAAGAGTTCAGAAATTTGTAGATAAGAATGGCTAAAAAGACAGTATAAAGGAAGGATGTGTAGTTTATTTTAAAATAGCTGCTAACCTAGAGAGACAAGTGCATAAGTAGACCACACTTACCAAAATAATATCACTTATTTCTATTTTTAGATCCTCATAAAACCTTTGTGCAGACCACAGTTCCTGAAAAGATTTCATCAGTAGATACAAGAAGAGATCCAGAAAATAATGTAATTGGGGAATTTTTTTATACCTTAGATTCTGTTAAATTAGTTACTTTCTCATTGGTGAGACAAAATACCCAACACTCATAAATTAGGTTTCAGCCCACCATTGACTGGTTCCAAATGCATGGCAGGCAGCATGGCAGAGGGGAATGGCAGGGGAGTAACAGTCCATGGGAGGGTAGACAGGAGGCAGTGTGCAGTGAGCCTTCCTTTTCTTTTTATTCCATTCAGGCTATGAGCCCATTGGTTGGTGCCACCCACACTCAGGGTGGCCCTTCCCATCATCCACACCCAGAACTATGCTAAACCAGCCAGTCACCTAATCCAGTTGTCACACACTTATAATCCAGTGTCACACACCCATGATACAGCCACATCCCAAAAGCCTCACCAAGAGTGAATGAGGCTTTGGGGGAACATCTTGGTATAACCCATAACAGATCGGCACAATATTTAAGGGAATGGTGAAAAGCTAGGATTCTCTCAAGGCAGGTTTAGGGTGAGGCAATAAGGTGAGTCATGCTGTTTGTCTTTGGCATGGTAATCTGGTAGGGAAAATCTGAGCCAAAGACAACCATGAAACATCAGGCCAGCTTCTCCCCCTAAATGAGAGTAGTGGTGAGTAGCAGGCAGACATGTCTTTTTTTTTTTTTTTTGTATTCTTTTATTGGTACATTGTAGGTATACAACACAATTACATTTCTCATTGGGAATTGTACCTTTATATAATGCATCTTGGTTCTTATTTTTTCCCCATTCCTAGCCCTCCCTTCACGCCCTCCACCTTTCCCTATTTACAAAGACTTTACTTCCATTTTTTCCATTTCTCATCATTTTTCCTTTCCCTTC
This sequence comes from Heterocephalus glaber, assembly GCF_053883595.1. Taxonomy (NCBI): domain Eukaryota; kingdom Metazoa; phylum Chordata; class Mammalia; order Rodentia; family Bathyergidae; genus Heterocephalus; species Heterocephalus glaber. The sequence goes on from NW_028258308.1 coordinate 41,360,054, forward strand.
TTTCCTTTCCCCTGCCCCTCCCACTACCCCTACCCCTTTGGACCTTTTCTTCCTATTTTACATTATCGATTATTCATTCTAATCATTGGTACATTTTAGGTATACAATATAATGACATTCATCATTGGAAATTTGCACCTTTACATAGTCTCTCTTGGTTCTTGTTTTTCACCCTTGCCCAGCCCTCCCTTCAACCCCTCCAGCCCTCCCTATTTACAAAAATTTTGTTCCTATTTTTCCATTTTCACATATTAATCCCATTCTCTTCTATCCTTTCCCCTAGCCCTCCCACTTCCTTCCCCTTTGCCCCTTTTCTTCCTATTTCACATTACCTATTATACATTTAGTCCTTATTTACACTTTCAGTTTCTCACACCAGAGAAACTATTTGGTATTTACACATGTGTGTCCTATTTGTTTCACTTAAGAGTATTGCCTCAATGTGCATCCACTTAGCTATAAATGTCTCTAATTTCTCATTTTTTATGGCTGCGTCGTACTCCATTTTATAAAAAACCACATTTTCTTTATCCAGTCTCCAGTTGATGGGCATTTGGGCTATTTCCAAGTTTTAGCTATCACAAACTGTGCTGCAATGAACATGGGTGCACATATATCACTGTGGTATGATTCTTTTAATTCTTTGGGGAAGATCCCCAGGAGTGGAATAGCAGGGTCAAATGGGATTTCCAGTCCTAGTTCTTTGAGGTATCTCCATACTGATTTCCACAGTGCTTGCACCAGTCTACACTCCCACCAGCAGTGGAGCAGGGTTCCTCTTTCCCCACAGCCCAGCCAGCATTTGTTATTGGTTGATTTCATGATAGCAGCCATTGTTTCTGGAGTGAAGTGGAATCTCAGCGTTGTTTTCATTTGCATCTCTCGAATGACCAGTGATGTTGAACATTTTTTCATGTATTTATTTGCTATTTCTACTTCTTTGTGTGAGAAATGTCTGTTCATTTCAGATGCCCATTTTTGGATTGGGTCTTTAAATTTGAGAGGTCTGATCTTTTGAAGTTCTTTATAGATTCGCAGGCAGACATGTCTTATACCTAGTTCGCAGCTTAGAATTTTGAAGCTTCAAATATCCACATAGGAAAGGACACTGATACAGTTGCTTACATATTATTATTAATTTTGTCAATCTTTTAAAGCATAAGTTAAAGCAAATACATAATTTAGTGTATATTATTTATGTTATTGGATTTCTGGGATACTTTTGTTCCAGGTTACTTATATCATCACAGTAAAAGGAAAACCGTATTTTGTCCATCTTAAAAAACAGTAAGTATTTTAAAAAGTATTTTGCTTTTAAAAGTTTCAATTCTTTGGTTTCTTGATTTTTAAAATTGTTATAATTAGCATAATTTCAATTTAAATACATTGATAGCTATTTTATAGTGGTTATTAGGGAAAGTCTTAGGCATAAAAAGAGAATAAAACAAACAGAATGGAGAAACAAATATTCAGATCCATTAATAGAGAAATGGAATTTTATTATAATATGATAAGTATGTAAGAAATATTCTTTGGAAGTTTGGGAAGGCTTTTGGAAAAAGAAAAGAGATGATTATGTATTGAGGGAAGGTACATAGCTAGCTATGTACAGGAAAAAGTAGGGCAGGAAGCCATATTATTTAGAGAGAAAATCATTTGCAATACAAGGAGATGTGAGACAGAGTGGCTCTTTGGACATATAAAATTCAATCTTGAATCACTAAATGATATATTTTTTTGAAGGATAGAGGGGAAAGATTCTGGAAAAGTAGGTGGGGACCAGGCTGTATAAAATGTATAATGACACAGGAAGGATATTGGGAGCCCAAAATGGTTTTAATCATGTACTTATCATGTCAAGTTGGGTCTTCCAGGCTTCTATTTAGGAATCAAGAGCAGAAGTAGGGTGACTAAGTACATGACTGTAATAGTTTAGGTGAGTAATGATGGGGCCTCATTGTTACAGCACTGGAAAGGAAAGCTCCTCAGGCCTCAAGGTGGATTTGGTAGATTGACTGGGAAACAGGAAGGAACCACAGATGATTTGGTTGTTGCTCAAGAAAAAGGATTAGGTTATGGTGCAATTAAATCAGGGATGTGAACAAGGGAGATATTTGTGTGAGGAATGAGTGGGTATGGATTTTGGTGCCTATATGATATCCAAATAAGCTTTTTACACTGGATGGGTGAATATAGGAATTTGAATTTCTGTGGAATTTCAATAGGGATATAGATTTAACAGTAAGCAGTAGCGTGGTCACAGTATTATTACTATTTTCACGAGAGTGCACACATAGAGTGTTTATAAATAGGTTAGTAGCTGAAGTTTAAACCTGGGGAAAGACTAACATTTCTGGGATAGGTAGAACATTAAGTGCAGCCAACCTGAAAGATAAAGCTAGAGAGATCACAGAGCTCAGAAGAATAGCAGAAAAGTCAAGTGTAATATAAATTAAGTGATTGGACTGGGCATTCACAGTTTTTAAATAGAAGCTAGAAGCCCATTACAGTAATGATTTAAAAAACATCCTTCAAATCTGACATACTAGTGATTATAGATACTCTCCAGAGAAGTTTTGGGATGAATAAGATTTGAGAAAGTGGAGTATGTATATGTAGACTACTCTGGATAAAAATCACTTGAGAACTGAAAAAAATAAAGAGCATAGAAATGGTAAGACTTGACATGATTGGGGGTAGTTATTTAGGATGGTCAGGATTTGAATGCAACTTTTTAAATAGTGTTAATGTAAAAAGCTAGTAGAGAGAGAGCGTTTCTAATTGTAGGAGAGAAAGTGCATATCTTTAGTTCATGGAATAGGATAGGCTCTGTAGCACAGGTGTAAATATTGGCTTTAAATAAAAAGTAATTATCTGGGAAAAGAAGTGAGGGTGGGCACATGATCTGAAAACCAGTCATGTGGATAGATGATGGGGATGGTGTCAAGGTTTTGAATAATTACTGAAGGGACTGAGAGGAGATTTTGATCAAGATTATTCAAGGAAGTCAGGACTGAGCTAAGCTTAGTAGATATGAATTTGTAGTGAGACCAAGCAAACCTTTTAAAATTTAGTCCTAACCCTGCATTTTAATTTTGAGATTCAAATATAACATCTGAAATCAATGAATGATGAAGACAAATATTTGAAAGCTCTAAAATTGGCACTTTGAGATAACTAGTTATTTGAATTGTTCACTGATCTGCATTTTAGTCTGATGTGTCACTATATTAATTTGCCACCCTCAGTATGTAGTTTATGTGACAGGGAAACATTTGGACAATAGGCCATTTCAAGTAGTTGATCCTACTTGAAATTCCTTAGTACATAGAGAATGTGTACATGAAAAGTAATTTTTTTCTACTTTTTTTCATTTGAGCATGTTTTTGTGATTTTTGCCTAGATCATTTTTATCTTCAGCTTCTGTTGTTTATTCATATGACAAAGACGGCACCCAACATTCTCAGCCTTTGTTACCTCAGGTAAGTATTAGGTATTTGTCTTACAGATTTGTTATTGTATATTTAAAAATAGGAATAGTCTACGTGTACAAGAATATTCTTTTACACATCCAGCGAAATTGAATATATTGTGCTGTTGTTTATTTCTGCCTGACACAAATTCATCCAATAATTGACAACCATATTAAAATATTAAGATAGCTAAAGAAATAAATGTAAATCACATATCTGGGGTATGCACTTCAAAAATAAGTCATCCATTTGCTTATGTTTGTGTGTTCTTTTTGCAGATGGATTGCAGTTATAGTGGATACATCACAGGCTTCCCACATTCTGTTGTGACATTAATGACTTGTTCAGGACTCAGGTTGTATACTAACAATAATGTAATTTGCCTATGTGACATTCTGCTAGCCTATGGCCTATGAATTAATCCTTCAATTATCCATCCTAATTTTATTACCACCTTTCTATTTCAGTTCCATAAGGATTCAATCAGTATTTGTAATAAAATAGAATTGGTCACCCCGGCAGTCTCTTCCTGATAAGAGGCTACTTGTTGATCCTGACAGGATCTGCTCTCTAAGCGTTGAGAAGTCTTGGATGTAGGGAGTATAGATTGGTCTCTCTATGCTTCTTTACTTTTCCAAAATTTTGTTTTTGCCCTAATATTAACTTCCTAGAATTATTTATAGTTCTAGAAACCCTGAACCTATAGACATTTTGGCTGTCATGTTTAGGCGTGTAGTACTTCAGTTAGTCCACATAAACAAAAGATATAGAACAATAGGTATCAGAGGAGAGTTAGGTTTATAGATACTTGTGGAGTAAAAATTCATCACTTTATTTTACATGAACCTTAGGTAACAAATATAAGGGTCCTAAAACTAAAGAAGAGAGTGCCTACATATGCTACAGACACGTCCAGAAAGGGACCAACGTGTGTTGACCATAGTTCAACTTGTGTAAGAACACAAACCTATGCCATTATTGTGCATTCTTTAATATAATATTAAAAAAGATTTGTAATAAAAAACAACACATGTCTTGTGGTATAGTGGTCTATTTCTGGCATAAAACTTCCAAGAACAAAGAGATAAAGTTGAAAAAATGAAAGTGACTTTGAATCTTACAGAAAAATTCTGGCCAAAATTTCTCATAAAAATTAGATTATAGCTTTGGAAAATTAATTCAAACTTTCTTTAATTTACATTCAGAGGAGTAATGCGAATCGAAAACATCTCTTATGGAATTGAACCATTGGAGGCTGTATCAGGGTTTATGCACATGATCTATGAAGAAAACAATGATGACACTCACGTTTCTCTCTTTGGAGAAAATGATACTTTTACTTGGCTTAATAATACAGAAAATCAAGTGAGAAGCAGTCTACATGTAAGTGTTAACTCTACTTGCTTTGTATAGTTTTGTTAAATAAAAAATGTTTCCACATCCAGGTTTGATTGCTGACTCGGTAATCTTAACATTACTGTTTTCATGAGCCTACATGGCTTTAAATGGCTGGTAAGGGAATTTATGTTTATTGTTATGCTTGCCATTAGACACAAGCTTACCAAAATCTTAGGTGATGAATTAATCTTAGAAATACATATAGGACTAAGTACATTAAAGCTTTTTCACAGGTGGACTTTTAGATAATGAATATAATATATTATTTTTCTTCAATTACTGAGATAATTCAGATCAAAATATTAAATGCTTGTTTCATGAAAGTTCAAAAATGTATAATTTCAGTGTCTTACCTAAGGTACATGTAAAATAAAATGATGACTTTTTTCTCCACAAATACCTGTAAACTGTCATAAATAACATATCTTTCTCTTGTGAACTACCCCTGATTGCAAACTTTAGTTTTGTTTTTCTAAACTATATTGTTTGCTAAAATTAGATTCCTTATAATTGGGAATAGTAAATCTGTAATACTAATACAAATATTGATATGATTATTAGTCATACTAATACATAAGTGATTAAGACTATAGACAAATATAAATATTAATACAATTAAATGATTAATCATACTAATATAGAGATGATTAGTAGGTAGATTATCACAAAGATAGGAAAAGGAATGTTTTTGTTACTAAACCTAAAATTTTATTTCAAGTATTACAACAATAAAAGATACCCGAGTTCCTTTATAGCTTGAAAAGTCTCTTTTTGAAATAGAATCCTCAGATTAGTACCTAAATTTTATATTTGAAAACAGCCCTATTATATACTCAGTAAGTTTGTCTCTGAATATAATTTCAGTAGAAGGTAAAGTTTTGTTAAAACCTCAGGGAGCATTTTGTATGTTTTTCAGAAAACTGAATTTACCAAGTTATTCCCTCGATACATTGAAATGTATATTGTTGTGGATAAAAATCTGGTATGTCTTATTCTTTTCATTATTATTTTAAATTTGCTTATTATTGGTCTTTAACTTGATTGTAATGATGCAATGGAAATCTACCATTTTTAATTTGCATTTCCAAATTATACATTATAAAAATTATGACTAAAAGAAATTTATTAATTCCTTTATGGATAAGATCTCTAGTTTCTTTTTGAAGATGAAGCATCTTAATTTCCTAAGTCTTCTATTTTTCTTTTGTCAAAGTGGCATCAGCCTCAGTGAGAGGATAGATTACAACCCCTTTAATCCTTCAAACCCTACTTAAAATAGTAATATTTAACTACGTCGCCCTAATTGGAAAGATAATCACTAAGACAGATATGCTACTATTTCCAAGTAAAGGGAGAAAACTCATTATCTTTTTTAAATTCTCAGTTCTAGATTAATGAAAGAAAAAGAAAAACAAATGAATAAAATTATTATAGTAAGAATTCATGACTATACTTCAAATCTCATATAGATTAAGGCTTTGAGTATAATTAGCATATGTGGTTAGGATTCTAATCCATGAGGCTACATTTGGCCCATGTTGTTTGATGGATGAAAGCAGTATTTATTTCTGGAAGAATGACACTTCAAGCATGATGCCTCATGTTTATTACAGATTAATATCAGCCATATATGACCCTATAATCCATAGAAAGTAAATCATCATTGAAGATGGTTAGCAAAAAAAAAAAAGATTTAGATCCAGAAAACAATCAGATACTAAACATTTAAAATAAAATAAAATCTGTTGCTTCCAGAAGAAGGGAATATGAGTCAGAGAAGCTGAGCTAAATGTTAACAGTAGTAGCAAAAATTGAAGTTGATGGTTCACTAAAGCATTGGGTGTATTTTAGTAGAGATAAATAGACCCACTATAAAACCAATGCACATCCTATGACTGTATTTTTATAAAATTGCAAAAATAATTAGGAGAAAGCAAGCAAAAATTTAAGCATAATCCTGAAAAAAAGTAATGAACAGGAAGAAATACATTATACATTTAGCACCTGTCTTGTAAATGTGAGACAAATTTAAAAGTTATGTTTGAGATGAGAGGCTTAAACTCATATATGTCAATAATGATATGAAATGGAGAGGGAATAAGTGGTGCAATCAAAACCTGAAGAAAAAGATTAAAAGCAGAGAAAAAGTCATACAGCATACACACGTGCATTCTGTTTACAACCGACATACTAAAATATACTATAGAAATAATGAACTCAAAAGAGTGAAAAAATACAGCATAAAAACACAAATTTTAAAACGGATGTAGTTAGACTACTTTCAGAGAAAGTAGACTGTCAGATAACTGTAAACTAAGCTATCCATTCCTGAAAAGCAAACCACTCCAAAATTCAGTGGCTTAAAACAAAAGCAATTTATGTATTTGTTTGGAGCACAGAGACCTTTTTACACTTTTATCAATCTCAAACATTTTTAGTCTAATTAATTGTCTCTTGTTGATAAAGCTATCTTAAAAATGCTATGCGTTTTTTTCCTGTATGAAATTACTGTTTAACCAATTTTCTTACTATGTTTTTTTAAAACTAGGATTTCAAAGCACATGTAGTTAATATTAATATCAATCTCATGGGCAAAGCTGAGGCCTTTCTTATCTTTTTACAGGATTAAGTACATATATTAGATGCACAAATCCCCAGAAAAATATTAAATTAACTGAAGAAATGGAAAAGTCCCATGATCCTTTCTATTGATGTTTGTAAAACCATATGATGTAGTTCAACCAGTGAGCAGAAGAGGCCACTCAAAAAGGAAAATTTAAATTTTGATTACATGTATAAGTCTCAAAAAGAATCAGTACTAGGGCCGGGGATTGGATTTAGCTCAATGGTTCTGCCACCTGCCTCGCAAGCACAAGGTCCCGACTTGGATCCCCGGTGCCAAAAAAAAAGAATCAATACTAATCTCTAAAAGTTGGGGAAGAGGATAGAGAGCAAATAGTATTTGGGAGGAGCCATAAGCCACTCTTCGGGATCTTGGGTCTGGTCTATTTCTAGATCTACATGCTGGATAAACATCTTCACATACTTTGTAGTGACCAGTTGAGCTATACACATTTTATAGCTTACAAAATAAATAATTTTAAAAAATAGGTTCAACTTAATTAATCAAATAATCCAAAATTTGAAATGTTCCAAAATTCAAAGCTTTGTGAACATGGACATAACTGTATACTTTTAACTTGTGTCCACTTTGTATGTTATTATTTTTCTTTCAAAGAGAAAATTACAATGAGATAATGATATAAATTTGATACTATTTAAAATTATAAATGGTTTCATAGATGTGGAGCAGTGAGAAATTTCATACCACATGTAGGAGTGAAACTTTTGGAAAAAGGATTAATTATCCCTCTTAAAATTGAAGATGTAAAGAAGTTAAGAATGGCACTTAAGAGCAGGATATCAATATGTTCATTGGAAAAGGACAGATTTTTTCCAAATATAAAAGTTTTGAAACCTATTTTATTATAAGACCACAGGAAATCAACTACAAATTGGCAAATGTCCACCTGCAGGAGTTTTCTTTCTTTACTATGAGAAATATTGTTGGTTTGACAGTAGTAAAGGAATAACAAACATGAAATATATATAAAATGAATGAAAATATACTTTTAACAGCAGCAATAAAAGCATAATCTTAGGGATGCTTAGAAGAAAAATGTAAATCCTGTATTTGGAAATCTTTATAACATTCCAGAAAGATACACAAACATAAACAATTAAAAAGTTTTTATGTTCTTGGGTAGAAAGGACCAACAATTTAAAGAAATGCATTCTCCCCAAGTTAATTTATAAATGTAATAAAAATATTAATTGTGATAAAATAAAAATTAAATGTAATAAAATAAAATATTAATTGTAATAAACTATTATTTTGGGTATGGAAAAGTTCACATGGGGAAGTGATGTCAGTAAGGTTGGAGGATGGGACGTCACCAACAACATTACTCCAGAAGATTTCACAATGACATAGCAATAAAATATTTTCATGAGAAGACCAGAATACAGTTAAAAAGTTACAGTATCCCAGATAAGAGCAATACCAAGATAAACCACAAAGAAACAAGTAAGTAGAACAATTTCATTTTATGTGCATCAGCCCTTCACCCAAGCTAGCATGGCTTAGAACCAAGAGAAACATAACTCCTTCTTTGTGGAGTGGTAGGAGCATTTGGTAAATGTTCAAGACTGATGGCCTTTCTTTGTTCCCTGAGGGGCTGGCTTCTGGCTCACCTCATGTAGAAGGTTGAAAGAGCTGACACAGTTGTGAGGGCTGGGGCAGTGAGGGGTATTGGCATCTTTTGCAGCCAGCACAAATCTGTGAGGAGTAGAGCAGGCATTGAACTGAAGTCTCTAATCCAAGGGGAAAGTAGGAATATAGCTTATGATACCATTGTACCTAGACTTTCACTGCAACTCTTGAGAGGCTATTTTCTGCACAACCTCACCAAGGGCACTGAAGAAACTAGTATGGTCCAGATGCCAAGCAGCTATGGTAAGTACAGCTCTGCAAGGTTCAAAGAAGGTGCAGCACTGTGGCCTCTTCTTTGGTAGCATGAAGGAAATAGTGGGGTATGGTTCTGCCATCTCCAGCCTTGTAGCACACCACTAAGCGTCTGAGTTTCTATTTTACCTCACAGACAGCACTAATAGAACTGGTCAGACATTTGAGGCAGAAAGAGATTTTTTTCTCCTGCAAGAAAGAAAAAACTAGATTCCTGGGAGCATTAAGACATGCAAATGGTCAACAGTATGTGACAAGATGCTCAAGATCATTAATCATCAGAAAATTGTAAATGCAAGTTATCTCACTTCATATCTGTTAAACTGGTAATTAACCAGAAGAAGAGAAAAAAATGTCAGTGTTGGTGAGAATCAGGACAAAGGAAATATCCATTGTACAATGGTGATTGTACAATGTACATTGTACAATATGGGGAGGCTCCTTAAAAAATTAAAAAAATTATCATATGAGGTAGCATTCACAATTCTCTATATGTACCCACATAATTGAAATCACAATCTCAAAATAATATATGCACTCTCGTGTTTATTGAAGCATTTTTTCACAGTATCCAAGATAAGGAAACAATTTAAGTATCCATCAACGGAAGAATAGACAAAGAAAATGTGGTATATACATGCAATGAAATATTATTCAGCTTCAACAAAGAAGGAAATCCTGTATCATGCGACAGTGGTGAACCCAGAGGACATTATGTTAGGTTAGATGATCCATGAATGGTTTGATTATGATGTTTCCAGGGACAGTAGGAGTTTAGGGAAACAGGGAATTGCTGCTGTTCAAAATTTCAGTTATACAGGATGAATAAATTCTAGAGATCAGCTCTACAATATAGTGCCTATTGCCAATAATGCAGTATGCTGCATTTAAATTTTCCTTGAGGATAAATCTCACATTAAATATTATTGGCAAAATGAAAAAATAGTTCACATAAAAACAACATGTAAGAGTAGATTAGCAAGTACTGAATAAAAATGAAATAAGGTGATATACCAGATTAAAACATTGTATAGATCATTTTAATTAATAGAGATAAACAGAATGACTCACATAAAATAAACAATTAAAAAATCTAGAAATGGATCTAAGGTTATTTAGCTTGATAAAAATGGTATATAAAAATTAGTGGGTGAAGCTGAGTGTGGTAATACCACCCTTTCATCCCACTATTCTGGAAAACTGAGGCAGGAGTATTACAATTTCAACTCCTGCCTGCGCATGGTGAGACCCTGTCTCAGAATAAACAAATTTTTAAAAAGGGCTGGGGATGCATTTCAGTTTGAAAGTCTTGGGTTCAGTTCCTAGTACTGACCACAAAATAAATTCAGCCTATCAATCAAGCAATCTAGATGATAAAGACAGATTTTTAATAATTATTAGTATTAGAAAAATTTGCTTAAAAAGATAAAATTTGATCTATAGTTCCAACCATATAAGTAGTAGTATTGGAAAAATGTATGTATTTAATGTTATCAATTCTTATCACTGCTCTGTTCTATAAATTTTGATATTTTCATTTTATTTTGTCTATTGTATTTTTAAAATTTCCTTTGATCCATGGATTACTAAGAAGTGTGTTGTTTAGTTTCAAAGTGTTTGGATATATTTCCTATTATCTTTATTTCTTTTTGTTTTGTTTTATTGTCATTAGGTAAAACAGTCTGTATGATTTAAATTCTTTTAAATTTGTTGAGGTAAATTTTAGGGGCAAAGATATGATCCACTTTGGTATATGTTGCTTAAAAATAAGTGAGTTCAGCTTTTGTATAGGAAAAGGTTAGGTAAGTGCTGATAATGTAGATTTGTGGTATTGCTGAAGTTTTTCTCGATTCTTGGTAATTTTTTCTACAGTGTTCTAGAAGTTGTTGAGAGAAGTGTTTAAGTTTCCAAATACATTTGTGAATATTTTTATCTTGCCTTGGTTTTATTATTATTGTACAGAAACCAAACATTGTGGTTTTTCACTGGGTATCCTCAGCTCTTGAGAAGGTAGATTGGTGCATGAACAGCTGTTTAAGTTGGTGTCACTATGGGGATATAATCACTAGAGCATCTTCACACCATCTGACTCTCAATCTCAAATGCATTAAACTTTTTAAAAGTAGCGTTACTGAATACTTTTCTTAAGTCAGTATTTATAAACCATTTTTAAATTTTCTGCATTTCTATTAGAATATAATCTTATGGCTACTTTTGAGTCCAGCAATTGTATGTGTAAAGAAATGTGACATATTCATTACATCCACTTGTTTTTAATAATAATTTATCTTTTTCAGTTTGATTACATGGGGTCTGATGTAAAGACTGTAACAGAGAAGGTTATTCAGCTCATTGGCTTTGTTAACACTGTAAGTTTTAAAAATCATTTTACTGATATAGATTGTAAAAATACAGAATTTATGAACTGATGTGTGTAGTATTTTGCTGAGCTCTTGAAGACTCTGTAATCAAAATACTATGTTAAATATATTTTATGAAATTTAATTTTCAAATTTATTTAAAATTTCTCATTTATTTTTTCCCTTTAGATGCTGACCCAGTTAAAACTGACTGTTGTAATATCTGCCATTGAACTCTGGTCAAATACAAACAAATTTGCTACTACAGGACATCCAGATGATGTTTTATTTAGGTTTTTAGAATGGAAACATCAACATGTTGATCCTAAACCACATCATATTTCATACTTATTAGTGTAAGTGTAATATTCTGCTTCTTATAATATTAAAGGAATAACCTAAAATAACTTAGTATGTTAATTATGAAAAATAAGCATTTACTTTGCATACATTGCATTCTACAAATTTACAGATAACATAGCTTGTGAAAAAGACTTCTTGTCTTCAAGGAGCTAATGTGAGGCAAACTTTAAAAATTTTTTATCAAACAACATAAAATTAGCAAAAGAGCCAATGTATATTACTGTGCTTACATTTACCAATACTGTGCCATACACTTAAAAATTTAGGAGGGCAGGCTGCATGTTATATTTCTACCACAATAAATCTTTAAAAAATAATTAAAACTGTAAAGTTATGTAAAAAGAAATGAAATGACAAAAAATTTAATAAAAAATGGTATAATTTCCTTTGGCTTAAAATCTTTCATTACCTGTTATTAAAATTTATATTCCTGTCTTTTATCTAATTGTTATACTTTTATTTCCTCATAAAATAAATACATTGAATTGTCATGCGCTCTAGAATCTAATGTGCAAAAATATTCATAGTTATTAAATAAATATTTATTCATAGAAAGTTGAACTTTTAGAGCAGAAATGTTGAAGAAACCAGAATGAAAACTATAACCATTAATGCAATGACATTTTGTATAAATTATTAGGTCTTGTCTTTATGATCCTTAATGTTAATCATTCAAAATTTTTTAATTGAAATATTCCTAACACTGAAGGTTTGAGAAAATAATATAATTCAGAGTAGTATGGTGCTTCAGTTAGTCATAGCTCAGTAATGTATACTACTATGAAACTTATCATTAGTAATACTACTTTAAAATGTACTTATGAGTAAAATTCTTAATTTTTAGTTTTGAGAAACACCCTACCCTGATAGGAGCCACATTTCCAGGATACATGTGTGATAAAAAGTATGATGCAGGAGTTGCTCTGGTATGTAATTATTATCTAATTAACTGTTACTATTTTATGTTGTAAAATTCTCTAAGCATTTTAAAGTATGAATAAATATATTTTTAGTTTGCTCATTCTTTTATAGCTTTTATATTATGAAACATTAAAATTAAACAGTGTATCATTGCTTTAAAGATAGAATATTTTCAAGCTGAACTGATCATAATATATTTTAAAAGAATGTTTCATCTTTGTAAATCTGTTTTTTTTAATTCATTAAGTTTATTGGTACATTTAGGTATGCAGTATGATGACATTCATCATTGGAAATTTGTACCTGTACATGATGTATCTTGGTTCTTATTTTTCCCCCATTTCCCTGCCCTCCCTTCAACCCCTCCATCTCTCCCAATTTACAAAGACTTTATTTCCATTTTTTCCTTTTCTCTTATTTATTCCTTTCCCTTCTTTCCTTTCCCTTACCCCACTTTCCCCTTTGCACCTTTTATTCCTATTTCAAATTATCTATTATACATTTTGATCCTTATTTACACTTTCAGTTTCTCACACCAGAGAAACTATTTCATATTTACATGTGTGTCCTATTTATTTCACCTAAGATTATGTCCTCGATTTGCATCCATTTAGCTATAAATGTCTCGTTTCTCATTCTTTATGACCGAGTAGTACTCCATTTTATAAAAAAACGACACCTTCTTTATCCAGTCTGCAGTTGATGGGCAGTTGGGCTGCTTCCAAGTTTTAGCTGTCATGAATTGTGCTGTTAGGAACATGAGTGCACATATATCACTGTGGTATGACTCTTTTAATTCTTTTGGGAAGATACCCAGCAGAAGAATAGCTGGGTTAAATGGGACATCTAATCCTATTTTTTTTGAGGTATCTCCATAGTGATTTCCACAGTGGTTGCCCCAGTCTATACTCCCACCAACAATGGAGAAGGGTTCATTTCTCCCCACAACCCCGCCAGCATTTGTTATCGGTTGATTTCTTGATAGCAGCCATTCTTTCTGGGGTGAGGTGGAATCTCAGTGTTGTTTTTCATTTGCATCTCTCGAGTGACAAGTGATGTTGAACATTTTTTTTGTAAGTTTACTTGCTATTTCTAATTCTTTGTCTATGTAATGTCTTTTTATTTCAGATGCTCATTTTTGGATTGGATCTTTAAATTTGGGAGGTCTGATTTTTTAAAGTTCTTTATATATTCTAGATAGTAGACCTTTGTCTGAGTAACAGCTGGTAAAAGTTTTCTCCCACATTGTGTGTTGTCTCTTCACCCTGTTGGTAGTCTCTCTTGCTGTGCAGAAGCTTTTTAATAAGAAGAGATCCCACATATTGATTCTTTGTGCTGGTCAACCTGCAACTGAGGTTTTCTTCATGAAAACTTTTCCTATGCCAATGTCTTCAAGAGTTCTACCCGACCTCTCTTCCAGCCAGTTTAGTGTTTCTGTTTTAATGTTTAGATCTTTGATCCCTTTCAATTTTAGTTTAGTGCATGGTGAGAGATACAGGTCTAGATTTAATCGTTGGCAAGTTCAAACCCAATTTGTGGAGCACCATTTATTAAATAGGCTATCTTTCCTCCAGTGAGGGTGTTTGGCTCTTTTGTCAAAGATGAAGTGGTTGAGTGTGTCTGGAGTTGTTTCTGCATCTTCTCACTGGTTCCACTGGTCCTCAGGTCTGTTTCTTTGCCAGAAGCATGCTGTTTTTATCGCAGTAGCTTTGTAGTATTATTTCAAGTTGGGGATTGTGATACTCCCTGCCTTGTCTTTATTGCCTAGAATTTCTTTTGCTATTCTAGGTCTCTTCTTGTTTCAAATGAATTTTTGGATTGTTCACTCAAGTTATGTGAAGTATGTTGTTGGAATTTCAATTGGGATTGCACTGAATCTATAGCGCAATTTTGGAAGTATGGCCATTTTCACTATATTGGTTCTTCCTACCCAGGAGCAAGGGATGTCTTTCCATTTTCTTATATCCTCTTTGATATCTTTTTTCAGAGTGCTATAGTTTTAAGAGTAGAGGTCTTTGATTTCTTTCATTAGTTGATTCCTAGGTATTTTAGTTTCTGGTATGCTATTGTGAAGGGACTTGTTTCTCCAGTTCCTCTCTTAGTGAGTCTGTTGTTCATGTACAGGAAGGCTATTGGTTATTATGTGTTGACCTTGTATCCGGCTACTCTACTGAATTTGCTTATTAAGTCTAGAAGACTTTTGGTGGAGTTCTTGGAGTCTTCTATATAGAGTATCATAGCGTCTGCAAATAATGACATTTAATTTCTTTGTTTCTTATCTTTATTCCTTTTCTTTCTTCCTCTTGTCTAATTGGTGTGGCTGTTTCTGGAAGTATATTGAACAGGAGTGGTGAAAGTGGACATCCTTGTCTTATTTCTGATTTTAGTGTGAAGGATTTCAGTTTTTGACCATTTATTATGATATTAGCTGTTGGTTTTTCATAGATGGCTTTTATCAGGTTGAGATAAAGACTATCTATTCCAATTTTCTGTAGGATATTTACTTGAATGTGTGTTGGATGTTGGCAAATGCTTTTTCTGCATCTATTGAGATGATCATATGGTTTTTTCCCTTGGCTCTTTTAATATAATGTTTTACATTTATTGATTTGCATGTGTTGAACCATCCCTGCATCCCTGGGATGAATCCCACTTGGTCAGGGTGTATGATTTTCTTGATGATCTTCTGCATTCTATTTGCCAGTATCTTATTAAGGAATTTTGCATCTATGTTCATTAGTGAGATTGGCCTGCAGTTCTCTGTTTTGGTTGGATCTCTCTCTGCTTTTGGGATCAAGGTGATGCTTGCTTCTAGGAATGAATTTAGGAGTATTGCTTCCTTTTCATTTTCATTGAAGAGCTGAAACAGTAGTGACAATAGTTCTCCAAATGTCTTGTAGAACTCAGCAGTGAAGCCATCAGGACCTGAGCTTTTCTTTGCTGGTAGTTTTTCATCATGTTTTCAATTTCATTGATTAATATTGGGTTGTTTAGAATTTTTAGGTCTCCTTTGTTCAACTTTGGTAATTCATATATGTCTAGGAGTCTGTCCATTTCTTCTGTGTTTTCCATTTTATTGGCATTTAGGTTCTTGAAGTAGGTATTGGTGATCCTCTGGATTTCTGCTGGGTCTCTTGTAATTTCACACTTTCATTCCTAATTTCATGGATTTGGGTCTTTTCTTTCCTTTTTTTGTTTTTCTTGGTACCGGGGATTGAACTTGGGACCTTGTGCTTGCCAGGCAGGTAGCGGAACCACTGAGCTAAATCTCCAGCCCTTTTCTTTCCGTTTTTGATAAGGTTGGCTAAGGGTTTGTCAATTTTGTTTATTCTTTCGAAGACCCAAGTCTTTGCTTCATTTATTTTTTATATCGTTCTCTTAGTCTCCATTGCACTGATTTCTGCTCTGATCTTTATAATTTCCTCCCTTATATGAGCTCTGGGCTTTTCCTGCTCTTCTTTTTCTAGAAGCTTGAGGTTCAGCATCAGGGTATTTATTTGAGCTTGGTCTGTCTTCCTAAAATGAGTATTCACTGCTATGAATTTCCTTCTCCAGATTACTTTCATTGTGTCTGATAGATTCTGATATGTTGTATTGACATTAGTCATTTAATTGTAGAAACTGTCTGATTTCTTCTTTAATTTCCTCTGTGACCCATTTGTTGTTCAGGAGTGTGTTGTTCAATTTCCATGTGTTTATGAAATTCTTGTGGATTCTTTTGCTATTGATCTCCAATTTTATCACCCTATGGTCTGATAATATATGAGGGATAACTTTAATTCCTTTGCACCTACTGAAACTTGTTCTATGAGCAAGTATGTGGTCTATTTTGGAGAACAACCCATGTGCAGCTGAAATGAAAGTGTGTTCTGATTTTGTTGGGTAGAGCATTCTGTAAACATCTGTTAAGTTCATTTGTTCATGAGTTCGGTTGAGTTCAAGTATTTCCTTGTTTATTTTTGTCTAGTTGGTCTATCTATTTGTGACAGTGGGGTATTGTGGTCCCCACTACTATTGTATTAGTGCTTATTTGATTTTTCATGTCCATTAATATTTGTTTTATATAGTTGGATGCAGTAGTATTTGGTGCACATATATTTAGGATTGTCATCTCTTTCTCTTGGATTTTTCTCTTTACAAGGATGTAGTGTCCTTTGTCTTTCTTAATCAGTGTTGGTTTGAAATCCATTGTATCTGCAAATAGATTAACTACTCCTGCATTTTTTTCAAGTTCCTGTCTCATGGAGTATTGTTTTCCACCCTTTAACTTTCAGTCTATGAGTTTTTGAATTCAGTATGTTTCTTGTAAGCAGCACATTGTGGGATCTTCCTTCTTGACCCATTCTCCCAGTCTATTTCTTTTGATTGATGAATTGAGATCATTAACATTGATAGTTATAACTGGTATGTATCGACTTATCTAAATCATGACTTTTTTTCTGGTATTCTCCCCCTTTGCATTTAATTTCTTGGAGTGCCTGATGGATTCATTCTGCTGGGCTTCCTAGGGTTGTGACTCTCATTGTCTTTTCCTAGGATACTGTTTAAAATATTTTGGAGTGCTGGTTTTGTATTTATGAAGTTCCTCAGGTGTTCTTTGTCATGAAAGTATCTTATTTTTCCATCAATTTTGAAAGATAGTTTTGCAGGTTACATCAATCTAGGTTTGAGTTTGATTTCCTTTAGGGCTTGATGTATATCGCTCCAGCCTCTTCTTGCCTTGAGGGCTTGTGTTGAGATGTCTGCTGTGATTCTGATGCACTTTCCTTTGTATGTGATTTGTTTGTTTTCTGTAACTGCTTGTAGAATTTTGTTCTTTTGTTGAGTTTCTGAAATCAACTATTATATGCCTAGGTGTAGGTTTTTTTTGATAATGGGTAGTTGGAGTCCTATATGTCTCACTTATCTGTAGGTCAAGTTGTTTTTCCCTGCTTGAGAAGTTTTCTGCCATTTCTTCTGGGAACAGATATTTATGTCATCTGCACTCTCTCCTATTTCTTCATTGACTCTGACCATTCTTATGTTATTCTTTTTTGCATCATCTAGCAGCTGCTCAATTGATTTCTTGTGGTACCTTACTATTTTTAAGAAATCTTTCTTTTCCTGGTCACTAATTGCAATCCTGTCTTCTATATCTAATATTTTGTCTTCACATTTGCTCATTCTGCTTTGTAAACTTTCGGTGGAGTTTTTAGTTTCCTGGATATCAGTTTGCATCTGTTTCATGGATTCCATTTGTTTCCTATGTTGAGATTCCATCATGTTCCTCAGCTGTTTTATTTTTTTTTATCTGTGTCTACTCTAGATTTATCAATCATATCTTGCACTATGGACACAATCTCTGCTGTTATCTGAGAATTTATTCCTGATTTCATTTTTTCCAGATCTTCTTTCATTGCCAGTTCAGGGAGTCTAGGTGCTTGAGTTTCAGATTTTTCCATGTCATTGCACTTTGGGGTTGCCTTTGGTTTTCTGGAAGTCTGGTTTTGAGACTTGTTTATGTGTATTGTCATTTCAACAGATGCAGCCTGCTGTGCCTTTTTTGATGCGATTGTTAGCCCACCCAGTGGTCTTCAATTCTCAGCAAGCCTCAGTGAGGCCTTCTCTCTGCTGCTAAGCACTGCACCAGTTCCTGGTTCAGAATTGTGGCCTTCAATTCCTGCGGTGCCTTGTTGTCTGTGCGGCATTCTGTTTGGGGCCAGTGCACACCTTGGATGAAATCTGTATGTGCCTCTAGCTGCACCCTGCCCACCTGTGTAGCTGTTGTCTGGGAGAGCCATTGGCTAGGTGCTGTGCACTGGAGTCACTGGTGTCTGAGTGGGCTTCTGGCTGAGTTCTGCATGCATTTACCAATGGTATCTCTGTGGGCCTCTTGCTGTTGCTTGTGAGCCTGTGCAGCTCTTTTCCAGGCTGGCCTTTGGCTGGGCCTGTGGGCCCAAGCTGCTGATGTCTGTGTGGGGCCCTATCTGGGACCTGCCAGCACCTGTGTGGTCTGGTCCCAGGGGCTTCTCACTGCAATCTGCTCACACTTACAGATGGAATCTGGGAAGGCCTCTGTGCAGAAGCTTTTTAATTCAATTCCAGTTGTTGAATCTTGATGATATTTCCTGTGGAATTTGGGTTCTGTTCAAAAGGTCCTTAGTTGTGCTTGCCTTCAAGAGTTTTACCTATTTTACCCTCCAGCAGTTTGTTTCTGTTTTAATATTCAGTTGTTTGATCCATTTTGATTATATTTTGTACATGGAAAGATAAGGGTCTAGATTTAATCATTTACACTTACATTACCATTTTTCCCACCATTTGTTGAAGAGGCTATCTTTCCTCCAGCTTAAGTTTCTGGTCCCCTTGTTAATGATCTGATGACTGAACATGCAAGTCCTTTCTGCATCTTCTATTTTGTTCCATTGATCCATATGCCAGTTTCTGCACCAGCACCATGCTGGTTTTATTAGTGTAGATTTGTAATATAACTTAAAGTCTGAAATTGGCTTGCCTCCTGCTTTCCTCTTGTTCTCCAGGGTTATTTGTCCTATTCTGAGTCTCTTCTGGCTCCACATGCATTTTAGGATTATTTTTACTAGTTCTGTGAGGAATACTGTAGGCATTTTGACTGGGATTGCAGTAAATCTATATACCTGTTTTGCTAGCATAGCCATTTTGTTGTTGTTGAATCATTGTTAGGTTTTGGAACCAAGGTAATGCTAACTCCTAGGAACAAGTACTTTTTGCCTTTCAATTTCCTTAAAGAGTTTGAGGAGCATTGGCATTAGATCTTTTCTTAATTCTTATAGAATTCAGTGCTGAATCCATCAGGACCTTGGCTTTTCTTGGTAGGTTTTAAAAAAATCTCTCCCTCAGTTTTATTGTCTGTTGTTGGAATGTTCATTGTTTTTATATCTTTTGGGTCCAGTTTTTGCTTCATATGTTTCTAGGAATCTATTCACTTTTTCAAGATTCTGCAACTTTTTGGAGTACAGATTTTCAAAGCAGTTACTGATAATTTTCTGGATTTCCACAGTTTCTGTTGTTACCATATTTTTTCATTTCAAATTACATTAATATGGGTCTTATTTATCTCCTTTTGGTAAGTTTGGCTAAAAGTTTGTTTATTCTTTGAAGAACAAGCTCTTCAATTTGTAGTTTCTTTGCATTATTCCTATTGTTTTTAATTTCATTAATTCCCACTTCTATCTTTGTCATTTATTTCCTTGTGGTAGCTTTAGATTTGGATTGTTGTTTCTCTTGGACATTGAAGTGAATGATTAGGTTATTTATTTGGGCTTGCTCTTTTTGTTTTTAATGTGGGTATTCACAGAAATAAACTTTCCCCTTTAAACTACTTTAATTGTGTCCCATAGGTTCTAGTATGTTGCACTAGCATTATTGTCTGATTCAAGGAATTGTTTAAATTCTTCCTTAATTTTCTGTGACTTATTTTTAATCCCCAATTAAATAATCCCCAATTAATTGATTACCAACTGGGATTTTGTTTAATCCTCAAATGAATAATTTTGTGGTTTCTTTTCCCATTAATTTCTAGTTTAATTCCAGTATAATTTCAATTTATTTGTATTTATTTAGGCAAACTTATGGATTACTAGGGAATCATTTTTGGCAAAAGATTCATGTAATGCCTAAAAGAATGTGTATTCTGTTGTTGTAGGGTGAAACAATTCTTTAGATACCTACTAAGTCCATCTGTTCAAGGGTGTGGTTCAACTCTGTTATTTCTTTGTTGATTTTTGTCTATTTAATCTATTGTGATAGTGGGATATTGAGGTATCATTAAGTATGATTATGTTCACATTTATCTGATCCTTTATGTCTAGTATTGTTTGTTTTATGAGATTGGGTGCACTGATATTTGGTGGATATATATTTAAAATTGTTACTTTAACCAATATATAGTGACCTTCTTTGCCTCTTCTGATCTGTTTTTGTTCGAAGTCCACTTCATTTTAAAATAGAGTAGCTACTGGTTCTTGTTTTCAGACTCTTGTTCTTTTTGGATTGAATGTGTCTCTTACATGCAGGTATGGTTGGGATTTGTTTTTTGACCCAAAGTAGCCATTTGTGCTTTTTTGATTGAGGCGTTCAGGTCATTTACATTGTGAGTAATTACTGAAGGGTACTGACTTGTTCCCGTTATTGTGTTATTTTCTCATCCACTGATTCCTTTATTCTTTCCTTTTGCTTAATTGCTCACTACACTTTATGTATTCATTCCATTAGGCTTTTTGGTGTCATTGGCTTCATTGTCTCCATGTAGAATACCCCTGAGAATTTTTTGGAGTGCTTGTTTAGTGGTCATGAATTTCTTGAAGTTTTTTTTTGTCATAAAAAGATGTAATTTTTCTATGAATTTTGAAAGAGAGTGTTGGAGACTATATCAGTCTGGGTTGGAAGGGATGGGGGGGGTTGAAACACTTTGCTCCAAGTTCTCTGGGCTTTTAATGTATATGTTAAGTTTGCTTTGATTCTAATTATTTAACTTTATACGTGATTTATATTTTCTAATGGCTTTTAAGATTCTACCTGTGTTCTCTTGGTCCCCTTCCTATTTGCAAAAGCTCTATTTTCATCATTTTCCCCTTTCTTTTTTTCCATCCTCTTTTCCCTCCCTTCACTCTGCCTCTCTCTATCTCTTGTTTCTTCATCCATTTGAAAAAGAATTCCCTACTTCCTATTTATCTATCTTCTATTTTGCTCCCTCTTCTCTCTCTTCCCTCTCTGTATTTTTCTATATAAGAGAAACAATATGCATGACTGACTTATTTCACTTAATATTATGCTCTCAAGCAGTACCTATCTAATGCCTCAAGTTTATCTTTCTTTATGGGAGAGTAGTACTCTGTATAAATACATTTTCTTTATCCATTCATCTGTTGATAGGCATATAGTCCATTTACAATATTTAGCTATTATAATTTGTGGTGTTATAAATATAGTTATGTGTGCATGCTTGTAATATGACGACTTTAACTCTTTTTGGAAAGATACCTAGAAAGGAAGTTGCTAGGTCAAATGGAATTTCTAATTTTAGTTTTTTGAGCAGGAAGGAACAGGAAGGGAAGGTGATGAAAAAAAGAAAAATTAAGACGTATTATGTACATGTACCAACTCTCCGTGATACACGTACTTATAAAGATAAAAAATTTTAATTAAACAAACAAAAAAGATTCAGTCCTTGTGTTGGACTTCTAAGATTTTGGCTATGATGTGTCATGGAGAAGGTCTTTTCTAGTTGTGGATACTTGGAGTTTTATATTTCTCACTTTATGTGGAATTTTTTCCTCATACTTGGAACATTTTCCTCTATTTCTTTAAATGGATTTTCCATATCATTTGTGCAGTCTTCTAACTTTTCTCTAATCCAATTAATATCATCTAGCAGCTGTTGAGTCTCTTTCTCATACTCTCTTGTAATTTTTCATGGATCTTTGAGTGTATGGTCAGGAGCATCAGCCTTATCTTCTAGTTTTTACACTTTCTCTTCACATTGGTAACTTCTGCTGCCCATATTTTCAAAAGGTTTTTTCCTACATGGATTTTTGTTTCTTACCCTTTCACAGATTCTAATTCTTTGCTAAATTGCTCATTCATATTTCAGATCATGTTTGTTAACTCTGATAGTTTTTGTTTTGAATTTTTTGTAAGTTCACTGACCATTTTGTTTATCAAGTCCATTATCTGTTTAATTTTATAATTTGAGTTCACTGAACACATTATTGATCTTGGTTTTTTATTCCTTCTTTTATCATTTTGTATAATTCAGCCATTTGTCTTATAATTTTCTACCCACAATGCCCATTTCATCAACTTTGTAGGAGTTAAGAGTTTTTGGAGACATTTTGTTGTTTTGTTTCCTCATGATTCTATTTGCATGCCTGTGATGTGTGTGTGTGTGTGTGTGTGCTGTAGGTTGAGGATCAGTTAGAGTTGCTAGCATGGAGATGTCTTTAGTTAGTGTCTTCTTCCTAGTGACGTGGTATTGGCTTTGGTTGATTTTTGGTATTTACCTACCTCTTTGATCTGCTGAACTTAATAGGAGTGTACCCTATGTGTTGCAGCAAGAGAATCCTTACTGGTTATTTCAATGCCAAGAGATCCAACCATATATCAATCATGTACAATAAAACTTTTTTTTGACAGTTTCATTCTTCTATGAGTGCACCTTATAGAGTGTACTATACTGCTACTTAGAGACTGTGATGTTGGAGGGATGAAGGAAGGAAAAAGGAAAAAAGGAAAGGAAGGGTGTATTCAGTAAGAAGAGGAGAGGAGAAATAGCAGTAGATAAGAAAAACAGACATGATATTAGGTTCTGTTGGAATTATTTTTATAGATGAAGTAAAGGGCTAGTGTTGGGGATTTGAAAGAATTTTTGTGGCAGCAAGAGAGGGGATGCATAGGGAAGGAAAGGTAATTAGAGTTTGAGGGAAGTTGTTAGATTTTCAGAATCTATTAATATGTTGGTAGTTAGCTTATGTGTGGATAGACCATGCACAGTTTGGATGAGGATTACCCTGACTTGCCCATGAATGTTACTAAATTAAAACACTGATTAATTTTTATTCTCCTTTGCACATATGTAGACACTTCTTACATATATGCCAGATGAAAAGAGGAAAGGAAGAGAGGAATAAGATAAAGGAATAAGATAGATTTGCAGAGAGAATAATAAAGAAGAGGGAGAAAAAAAATGGAAAAAAAGGTAAAGAAAGAGAAGAAGGAGAAATAAAAAGCAAACAGCAATAACAACGAATAAACCTCAGGCAGTTAGTTGCAAAAGCATCAAATCAAGACATCCTCACAGTTCTTTTATTCTGCAGTCTGAGTTCAGTTGTAGGTCTCTTGAGTTGGTTCCGCACTTTGGTTTGCTCAGTTGCCTGCCTGTGATCAAGAAGCTCATTTATTGGTGTAACTCTCAGGCCCTGCCTCCCATGCTAACTGTAGTGTGGCTAACTGTAGGCCTTTGTTTTCTTTTTAAGATCTAGCCACTTGTTATTTTGGGGAGAGGAGGGTATGGTGTAATTTGCCCAGGCCCTGCACCTAGTTCTCTGCTGACTTCCAACAAGGGTCCTCTTGGTTCCTGGTTCTTTCCACAGTGCAAATCCTGGGGTTGCCTCTATGTTTTCTCTTCTGCCTACATGTCCCTGGCTGCCCTCTGACCAGGGTACTCCTCTGTCTGTATGCCTATAGTACTTCCTTAGTCACTGTCCCCAAAGTGTCACTCTCTGCTTTGAGGAGTCTCTAGTAGCTGGTGTTAGGAGTTCCCCTGAGAGTGCCAGCCAGCAGGTGTGAGAGGCATATAGGCCATCCTGTGATCACAGCAGTCCTGGTGTTTGGAGAAGAAAGGGATGAGTACTTATTTTTGCATCAGTTTGGCCTCTTCTTTCCCCAGAGTCCTGTCATTTACAGAAGCTGATCAGTCAAGCATCCCCTGGGCTGCAGTTTCTCAGGGCTCATATTCAGGTCCTTAATTGCAATGGCATGCTTCTTTTCAAATTCGCAAGGGCCCACTGGTGTCCTCTTATACACCTCTTCCCAACTTTCAATTTTTCTGATGCCCTGCTTTGCACAATATCTCAATATATATGTTCCTTTTCCTGTGGGGAAGGTAGAAGGAATGGGAACCCATTCCACTGGCCAGGCTGAAGCTAAAATGCTGGCTCTCTCCCTCATAACAACTGATCCTCCAGTTCACCTACTTCAAATTCACTGTGAATGTGGTGTTATTTTTATTTACTTTTATATCTGACATATTATTTACTTACTTTTGTATCTGATATATCATTTGCATAACTTTACATATCATTTACATAACTTTATATCTGCTATACCATTTACATAACATTACATACTTTACTTTTGTACCTGACATATCATATGTGGATCATGCTGGAATGAACACAAGAGAGCAGTATTTCTTCATTATTCTCCATTCCTATGTGTAGTTAGAGGTGGGATTGCTGGATCATATAACAATTCTAGTTTAATTTTTTTCATGATCTCCTTACTGTTTTCCATAATAGCAGCACCAGTTTGAAGTTCTCATCAACAGTGAATCCTTTTTTCCCCTATGAACACATTATTTTGGTAGACTTTTAATCTTTTTAAAAACAAAAATTCTGACAAGTGTGAAGTGACATATTGCTGTGGTTTCCATTCGCATTTATTTCCCTGAGGACTAGTGATGCTGAGCACCCTATATTGTTGGTTACCTGTAGGCCTTCTTTGAAGAAATGTTTTACTTCTTCAGGGCTTTGTAAATTGTAAAATTGATTTATCCATTAATTAATTTTTTTCTGTTGAATTGCAAAAATTTGTTATATATTTTAGACATTAACACTATATTTGTGTCTGTATCTATATCTATCCATATATATCTACACTTGCATCTACATATATATCTATATATGTAGTTTTCAACCATTCCATAGGTTGCCTTTTCAATTGTTGGTTATTTCAATTCCTGTGAAGAAACTTTATAGTCCGATATTATCCCACATGTCTTTTTCATTTTGTGTGTGACTTGGTGATTACATTCAAGGAACCATTGCCTTGGCCAATGTTGAGAAGTCTTTCCTTAGTTTTCTTCTAGGGGTTTTTATGGTTTTAGGTCTTATGCTTAAGTCTTTTGAATTCATTTTTGTATATAGTATAAGATAATGGTCTAATTTTACTCACTTATTTGCATGTAAATGTCCACTATTCCCCAACTCCATTTATAGTAGAGAGAGTCCTTTTCTCATTAGTATTCTCACTGCTCTTCTCAAAAATCAGTTGACCATGGGGCTGGGGATCTAGGTCAGTAGTTCCACTGCCTGCCTTGCAAGCGGAAGGTCCTGAGTTCCATCCCCAGTATAAAAAAAAAAAATCAGTTGACCATATACATGGTTTTATTTGAGAGCTTTCTATTCTGTTCTATTGGCCTATATGCTTATGTAAATGTTGTAAAGTTTTGATTATTACAGCTTTGTAATATAATTTGAAATGCCTCCAGCTTTGTTCTTCTTACTTAAAGTGGCTTTGGCTAATGTTTATTTTTTCTTTTTTTGAGAGTCCATACAAATTTTATGATTTTTTTCCTATTTCTGTGAAGAATGCCATTGAGATTTTGATAGTGATTGCATTGAATGTGCTTATGACTTTGGGTAGTATGGATATTTTTGTAATGTGGATTCTTCTAATCCATGACAATGATATATCTTTCCATGTATTTGCAACTTCTTTAATTTCATTTGTCAATATTTTATATTTCTCAGTTTATGGATATTATATCTTCTTTGTTAAATTTATTTTTAAGTATTTTATTTTTTATTATGTCATCATTAATAAGATTTTGTTCTAATCAACAATTAGTCTTTTACAGTGGTTGTTCTCATCAGATGAGTCTTTTTTTCTTGAGATTCATTGGGATTTTAGTTAATTAGCTGGTATTCTGTACCAATAAAAAGAGATCTCTATGTGTTCTGTATAGTAGAGAAAATGGGAATTGTGAAAATCTGACCAAAAACCTGTATAATATTCCACTGCTGACTTCTGTTCTCAGAACTGCTTTGGATCAGAAGCTGGGATGAGGAAAGGAAGGACTGCATGAATTCAGTCTTCCAGGAAGTGAAATAACTGTCCTTGGAGGCTAGACTGACACCTCTAGCATATTCATTCATTTATTGGTGTTGGCCGTGCTGGTTTCTTTCCTGTTAGTGGCTATAGTTGAACCCTAAGCAACCAGGGAAACATGGGAGATCAAACTTTACACAAGTCCTCATGAGTTGTGGCCCCTCCTCTTCTGAGCCGCTCATTACCTGCCACTCCCCCACTGCCATCTCTCTCTTACTCATGGTCCATTAGAAAGCAGCTTCTCTTTTATATTACCAGCAATTTCAATTAGTCTATAAGATCGGTCGACTTTCTTCTGCAATGTTGCTGTTCAGTATTATGGAGGTGTTCTGCTGTCCGTATTATTTTGTTACATGGTGCAGGGATTAATATTTGCTAAAACACTTAAATATACAAACTAATGCCTGTAAATAATAAAGGCATATGGAGTCTGAGTTAGCCTAGATATTTTCATTATTGCCCTCATTCCAAGGTAACAATTCAAAATTATTTAGACATTGGAAATAGCTGTTTTCTCTTCCTATATAACAACACTATCTTCTGAGCATAACTGTTAAAAGAAAACAGAATTTGGAAATACTATGGTGGACAACAATATCTTTTGAGAGTGTACTGGTTATCTATTTCTGTATAACTAAAACCAAACTTTTAGCAAATAAAAACAATACAGTACTGTGGATCAGGAATGTAGAATAAGCTTTGTGGGTGGTTCAGAACTAGGTTTTCTTACAAGGCTGCAACCAAGGTATAAGTGAGGGTTCAGTTGGAGGGGGAGGGGTGATCTCCTTCATGCTCAGTTATGCAACTGTTGACTGACCTCAGAAAATCTTGTTTCCAAGCTCACTCATGTGGGTCTCTCCCACTGCCTACCTTATGGCATATCAGCTGGTTTCCCCTAGAATGAGAAAGAAACTGTAAGACAGAGAAGCCAAGAAACTGGCCTTTTCATAAGCTACCTTAGAAGTGATTACTTGTTACTTCTGCTGCATTCTGCTAATTGGAAGCAAGTCAAATCTAGCCCACACTCGGAGTAGAATCACATTCAGGAAGCAAGGATGTCTGGCGCACATTTCAGAAGCTGCCTGCAATAGAAGGAATGTAGAATTAACTATTAAAATAAAAGATTAAAAACATTTTGTTTTAAGTAATTCAGAGAAGAAATACAAATATGGTGTTTAAAATTGTAAGATTTGCTAAGATATTTTCAGTTGTCATTAAGTAATAATGTTTTGGAGTTAATTTAACTGCTCCATTGACAAATTCATGTATCCAAGTCTGTCATCAAACAGTTTAACTGTACTACAATTGCATTCATATATGTATTTAGTACACTCATTTTTCATTACATTCAATAGTGCTTTATTTTATAACTGATTATAATTGTTAACTTTTTTCTAATTTTCTTTATATTTAGTATCCAATGGGTTTGTCCCTGAAGTCATATGCTGTCATTATTGTGCAATTGCTGGGCCTTAATGTGGGATTAATTTACGACAATACTGATACCTGCTACTGCTCAGGAGATACTTGCACAATGACGCCAAAAGCAGTGTAAGATCATTTTCTTTATTAAGTACATTGATTTCTTCTTCTTTGTTAGCTTTGTATTTTATTAATAAAATTAATGTGATTAGCAATGATAGAGTACTACCCAAAAACAACTTCAGATTACATTTTCTTTTCAAATGCAAAGGAAACACATACCTTCCCCATACCTTATGGGGAAGCTCTTCCTCCTTCCTATATTCCAGAATCTGGATTTCACTTTTTTTCTTCTGGCTAGCTGGATATCCTCTATGATCCAGTCATATAATTTGCATAGTTTAGTGACAGTAAATGTTATACATGGAAAACTGCAAAATGAAATGAATAGGAGAAGACACAAATAAATGAAAAGCTAGCCTGTGCTCATTAAAATGTTTATTAAATTATTCATACTAGCCAAAGCAATATACTGATTTTTAGCAATCTGTATTAAACCATCCAATGTCATTTTTCAAAAAAAGTAGACCAACATCCTAAAATTTGCATGGAATTAAAGAAGATCGTGAACAGCCAAAATAATCATGAACTAAAAGATCAAAACTTCAAGTCTCATACTATCTGATGTCAAAATATATTACAAATATGTAGTAATCAAAACAGTGTTATATAGGCAAGAAATGGACACAAGGAACAATTTAATAGGTTAGAAAGCTCAGAAATGAACCCACACATGAAAGTTCAATTGGTTTTCAATTTTTTTAAAAAAATGTTTTTCATTTACATATGTCAAATATAACAATATATGGAGCAAAATGTGATGTTTCAATATATGTGTACATTAGTAATAATGAAAATCAGGGTAATGAGCATATTAATAACCTTCAATACTTACCATTTCTTTGTGGTAAAACATTCAAGATCCTCTTTTAGCTATTTGGAAGTGAACAATATATATTATTTTCACTATTTGCAATAGAATTTCAGAACAGATTCCTTCAATGTAAACGTAATTTCACCTACATTGACCAGCTCTTCATCCTTACTTGCCCCTTTGCTGTCCAGCCTGTGGTAATAATTATTCTATTCTCCACTTCTATGAGATTGCCTCTTTTTTATTTTGTACATGAGCATGAGATTATGCAGGTTTTGCCCTTCTATGCCTGGCTTCTTTCACCTAACATAGTGTTCCCCAGACCCATCATGATGTCATAGATGACAGGATTCATCTTTTCATTGATGCCTGAGTAGCATTC
This sequence comes from Heterocephalus glaber, assembly GCF_053883595.1. Classification (NCBI taxonomy): domain Eukaryota; kingdom Metazoa; phylum Chordata; class Mammalia; order Rodentia; family Bathyergidae; genus Heterocephalus; species Heterocephalus glaber. The sequence goes on from NW_028258308.1 coordinate 41,389,458, forward strand.
CACTGTGTATGTGTGCAACACATTTTCTTGATTCATGCAAGCATTGGTCATTTACATTGATTCTGTATCTTGACTATTGTGAATGGTGCTGCAATAAACACGAGCCCACGTATTTCTTCAGCACACAGAATACATTTCCTTTGTATATATACCTGGAACTTGTATTTCTGGGTCATATGGTAATTGTATTTTTAACTTTTTTTGAGGAACCTCCATACTATTTTTCATGATGACTAATAATTAAAATTCCTACCAGTGGTTTATAAGGATTTTTCCACAACCTTACCAGCATTGTTATCTTTTGTCACTTTTCTTGATACTAATTTTTTTAATTGCTATATTTGTTCACATTTATGAGGTATATTATGACGTTTTGATTCCTGAATACATTGGGTATTGAACAACTCTGAATAACTGACATACTCATCACCTTAAATTTTTCTTGTTTCTTTATGGTAAATACATTCAAAATCCTCTCTTCTACCTATTTTCAGTTATACAGTATCTTGTTTTAATTATATTCACCTTGTCCTGCCAATGAGCACCCGAATTTATTCCTTCTATCAAATTATAATATTGTATCTACTGACTTTTTACTACCTCCCTTTCCTCTAGTCTCTCCAGCTTCTAGTAACCTCTGTTCTACTCTCACCTTTGGTAACATAAACTTCTTTATATTCTACACATGGGTGAGTTGATTTGGTATTTGGCTTTCTGTGCCTCACTTATTTCACATTATGTTGTTTAGAATGATTTTTGTTGTTGCATATGATAGGATTTAATGCTTTTTATGGATTTCTTTATATATTCTTGGTGTTAGTCCCCCATCCATGGATTTTTCCCCCATTTTATAGACTGTATCTTCACTTTGTTGGTTGTTTCTTATGCTGTGCAGAAGCTTTTTAATTTGATATGATCCCATTTAATGATTTTTGGTATTGTTTCTTATGCCATTGGGGTTCTGTTCATAAGTCCTTAACTATGCTTGTCTTCAAGATTTGTACTTATTTTATCTTCCAGTAGATTGTTTCTACTCTAATATTTAGATCTTTGATCCATTTTGACTTTAGTTTAGCACATGATGAGATATATGAGCCTAGACTCAATTTTCTGCATGTGGATATTCAATTTTCCCAGCTTCATTTATTAAAGAGGGTATCTTTCCTCCACTATATGTTTTTTGGCTCCCTTGTTAAAGACCAAATAGTATGTGGCTAGGGTTGTTTTTGGTCCTTCTGTTCTGTTCTATTTATCTACATGCCTATTTTTGGGCCAATATCATGCTGTTTTAATTATTATAATTTTACAGTATAACAAGTTTGGGATTGTGATGCCATCTGCTTTCCTTTTGTTACTCAGGATTGCTTTTGCTACTCTGGGACCATTCTGATTCCATATAAAATTTAGGATTGTTTTCTCTAGTTCTGAGGGAAATGACATTATTATTTTGATTGGGATTACATTAAATTTGTACATCAGTTTTGGAAGTATAGACATTCCTCATTTAATGACTCAGTTTCAGTCCTGTGACTAAGTTATTGAATTAATTGGTTGCTAAGTGAGGAATTGTATATAGTATGTACATTATAATATTAAGAACAAAGAAATGGTCAAAGGAAACTCCAACCTAATAACTTTGCTTTTATTTGCATAACCCTTATATGCAGTACTGTAATGTATCACAGAATATAAAACTACAGTACTGTACTGAAAGTACAATGAGCAAAAATTACAACCCCAGGAAGCACAGCAGAATAAATCCATCAGGCATGACAAGAAATTAAAGCAAATGGGGAGAATCCAACAAAAGAAAAAGCCATGACAAAGATAAGTCAATACATATCAGTTATAACCATCAATGTTAACGGTCTCAATTCACCAACCAAAAGAAATAGACTGGCAGAGTGGTCAAAAAGCAAGATCCAACAATATGCTGCATACAAGAAACACACTTAATTCAAAAAGAAACTTATAGACTGAAAGTTAAAGGATGGGAAACAATACTCTATGAAAAAGGAACCCAAAAAAAGAGGAATAGCTAGCCTCTTTGCAGAACAAGTGGATTTCAAACCAACACTGATTAAGAGAGGCAAAGAAGGATACTACATCCTTGTAAAGGGAACACTCCAACAGGAAGAGATGACAATCATAAATATCTATGCACCAAACACTAGTGTGCCCAACTATATAAAACAAATACTAATGGACATGAAAAATCAAATAAGCACTAATGCAATAGTAGTGGGGGACCTCAATATCCCACTGTCACAAATAGATAGATCAACTACATAAAAAATAAACAGCAAAATACTAGAACTCAATCAAACTCTTTTCCTCTCCAAAAAGTTTATTTGCATGATTAAAAACATTTTCTTGAATAATAACAGAAAGAGTTCCTGAACATGAAAGAGTATCAGTAGCTACACCTTATAACCAATATTTGGAACTGAGTGGATAACTTTATTGCCAGTCTTCATTTTATTAAAAACAATCCATGTATTGGTTCCATGAAGCCATGACTATTGCTTTGGGAGTGAGTCCCTACTGCAATTAAGTATAAAAAATATCTTCCATCGTAATTGAAGTGTGACCTGCATTGGAGTGTGACTCTGAGTAAAGAGTTGATAAAAATCCACAAAGAGTTGGGTTTCTGTTTTTTCGGCATGTTCTGCATGACTCGGGACCTCGGTAGGGCGTGCGCAGACCTGCTTGTCTGCAGTGGGCTAGGGTTTCTGTTTTTAAAAAACATTCCTTTACACACTACAAAGAAATAATTAGTATTTTGGCTTTTTAAATTCCTACAGCACATTTAGAATGGAATTCCCCAAAGGTCCTCCCATCACACAACTGTGAACACAGACCCTTTTCTAGAGGGTGGATATTGAAGGTGGACTTTGGCCTTCAGGTGTTTATACTGGTTTGAGAACAAAGACAGGATCATCCAGAATGTAGTAGTCATTATACATGTCACATTCACACAGGTATGGCAGTCTGGTGAAAGCTTCAATGACAAAGCCGGCTTTTCTGAACATTTCAGGCAGGCTATTCACTTGTTCTTCCCAATTCTGTCCCTTGATATCCAAAATTTCTGATCGTTTTTTCCACTTGCCACCGTTTTCCACATAAGGATGAAAGGGCAGGACCAGGGCAAGGATGACCCTGCCTCTAGTTGGCTCCAAGACACTTCTGATATCTTTTAACAAAGTCAGGGGCTGATCACAATGGTCCAGCAAATTGAAACAGCTGATGACATCACACTGGAATCCTATATTCTGCCATTCACTGATACCAAGCACTCTGTATTTCTTCTTCTGAAGCTGGCATACCATAGTTTCAGAAAGCTCAGTGGCATAGATTTCTTCAAAATGAGGGCTCATGATTTTTGTGACTTCTCCATCTCTCCAGCACCTAAATCAAGAGGTCTATGGGGTTTCCAGTCAGGATTAATTTTAAGTAGTCTCTGAAACTGATCTGGTGAAAACACAATCATTGAGCCTCTTCCCAGCACCCCACTGATAGATGTTCTAGACATAAACAGGCTAAAAACAGTTGACATGAAAGAATGATATAATTGGATAAAGAGCCAGCCTGATTTTTCAAGGCTGTTGTTTAAGAAGATCTGTGTCCCTTGATCAAGGTGACTCTGAATGAAGACAGCCTGCAGTGATTCACATAACTTCTCTCTGTTGCACATGTACCACACCACTGTCCCTCGCTTCCACTCATGGAATGCCTGAGCCGCTCAATCAACTCTTGAATAAATGAAGTTAATAGATGTTTACAGAGTGTTCCACCCTACAAAATCAGAACATACATTCTTTTCAGCTGCACATGGGTCCTTCTCTAAAATAGACCACATACTTGCTCATAGAACATATTTAAATAAGTGCAAAGGAACTGAAGTTATCCCCTGTATATTATCAGACCATAGTGCAATGAAATTGGAGATCAATAGCAAAAGAAACCACAAGAATATCATAAACATATGGAAATTGAACAATAGACTTCTGAATAACCAATGGGTCTCAGAGCAAATTAAAGAAGAAATCAGACAGTTTCTGCAATTAAATGACAATGCCAATACAACATATTGGAATCTATGGAACACAATGAAAGCAGTATTACGAGGGAAATTCATAGCAGTGAATACTCATATTAGGAAAACAGAGCAAGTCCAATTAAACAAGCTAATGCTGAACCTCAAGCTTCTAGAAAAGGAGAGCAGGACAAACCCAAAGCTTATATAAGTGAGGAAATTATAAAGATCAGAGCAGAAATCAATTCAATGGAGACTAAGAGAATGATACAGAAAAATCAATGAAACCAAGAGTTTGTTCTTTGAAAGAATCAACAAAATTGACAAACCCTTAGCTAACCTTATCAGAAAAGAAAAGAAAAGGCTGAAATCCATGCAATTAGAAATGAAAAGGATGAAATTACAATGGAACCAGCCGAAATCTAGAGGATCAACAATACCTACTTTGAAGACCTATATGCCAATAAGATGGAAAACAGAAGAAATGGACAGATTCCTAGATATGGACAAATTACCAAAGTTCAATGAAGAAGACCTAAAAATTCTGAACGACCCAGTATCAATGAATGAAATTGAAAACATTATTAAAAACTTGCCAACTAAGAAAAGCCCAGGTCCTGGTGGCTTCACTGCTAAATTCTACAAGACATTTAGAGAGGAACTACTGCCACTACTGTTTAAATTCTTCAATGAAATTGAAATGGAAGCAATACTCCCAAATTCATTCCTGGAAGCAACCATCACCTTGATCCCCAAAGCAGAGAAAGACCCAACCGAAAAAGAGAACTATAGGCCAATCTCACTAATGAACATAGATGCAAAAATCCTTAATAAGATACTGACAGATAGAATGCAGAAGATCATCAAGAAGATCATACACCCTGACCAAGTGGGATTCATCACAGGGATGCATGGATGGTACAACATACACAAATCAATAACTGTAACACTGCCTATCAATAGACACAAAGACAAAAACCATATGATCATCACAATAGATGCAGAAAAAGCATTCGACAAAATCTAACACTCATTTATGATTAAAAAACATACAAAGAATTGGAATAGACAGTCTCTACCTCAAACTGATAGAAGCCATCTATGAAAAACCAACAGCCAATATCATACTAAATGGTCAAAAACTGAAATCCTTCACACTAAAATCAGGAACAAGACAATGATGTCCACTGTCACCACTCTTGTTCAATATAGTTCTTGAAACATTAGCCACGACAATTAGACAAGAAAGAAATAAAAGGAATAAAGATAGAAAATGAAGAAGTCAAATTGTCATTATTTGCAGATGACATGATACTCTATATAGAAGACCCCAAGAGCTCCACCAAAAGTCTTCTAGACTTAATAAGCAAATTCAGTAAAGTAGCTGGATACAAGCTCAACACTCAAAAATCAATAGCTATCCTCTACATGAACAACAGACTCACTGAGACAGAAATAGGGCAAACAATTCCTTTTACAATAGCATCTAAAAAATTGAAACAGCTAGGAATCAACCTAACAAATGAAATCAAAGAGCTCATCTCTGTGAAGTATAGCACTCTGAAAAGCGAGATTGAAGATGATATCAGAAAATGGAAAGGCATCCCTTGCTCCTGGGTAGGAAGAATTAACATAGTGAAAATGGCCATACTTCCAAAACTGCTATATAGATTCAATGCAATCCCAATTGAAATTCCAGCAGCATACTTCATGGACCTTGAGAAAATAATCCAAAAATTCATGTGGAACAAGAAAAGACCTAGAATAGTAAAAGCAATTCTAGACAACAGAGACAAGGCAGGGGGGTATTACAACCCCCAACTTGAAACTATACCGCAGAGCTACTGTGATAAAAACAGTATGGTACTGGCAAAGAAACAGACCAGAGGACCGGTGGAACAGATTAGAAGATACAGCAGCAACTCCAGACACACAACTCCACCTCCTCTTTGACAAAGAAGCCAAACACCCTCACTGGAGGAAAGATAGCCTCTTCAATAAATGGTGCTGGAAAAATTGGGTTTCAACTTGTCAAAGAGTAAAACTAGATCTGTATCTCTCACCATGCACTAAACTAAAATGGAAATGGATTAAAGATCTAAATATTAAAACACAAACTGTGAACCAGCTGAAAAACAGGTTAGGTAGAACTCTTGAAGACATTGGTGTAGGAAAAGATTTTGTGAACAAAACCTCAGTTGCACAAACAATCAACAAGTGGGATCTGTTCATATTAGAAAGCTTCTGCACAGCAAGAGAAACCACCAACAGTGTGAAGAGACAACCCACAGAATGGGATCCTGCTTTGCCAATGTAGTTAGTTAAATTAACATAGAATCACACTATTTTCAGGAAGCCCCTAAATGCAGTGACAGTGTCCTTATAAGAACATAAGCCCAACAAGTGGGATCTCTTCTTACTAAAAAGCTTCTGCACAGCAAGAGAAACCACGAGCAGTGTGAAGAGACAACCCACAATGTGGGAAAAAATTTTCACCATCTGTCCCTCAGACAAAGGTCTACTATCTAGAATCTAGAAAGAACTTAAAAAAATCAGACCTCCTAAATTTAAATACCCAATCCAAAAATGGGCATCTGAAATGAACAGTCATTTCTCAGACAAAGAAGTGGAAATAGCAAATAAACATAGGAGAAAATGTTCAACATCACTGATCATTTGAGAGATGCAAATGAAAACAACGCTGAGATTCTGCCTCACCCCAAAAAGAATGGCTGCTATAATGAAATCAACCAATAACAAATGCTGGCATGGTTATGGGGAAAGAGGAGCAATGGTCCACTGCTGTTGGGTATGTAGACTCGTGCAACCACTGCGGAAATTAGTATGGAGATACCTCAAAGAATTAGGACTAGAGTTCCCATTTCACCCAGCTATTCCATTGCTGGGTATCTTCCCCAAAGAATTTAAAGAATCATATCACAGTGATATATGTGCACCCATGTTCATAGCAGCACAATCTGTGATAGTTAAAACTTGGAAGCAACCCAATTGCCCATCAATGGGATACCGGATATAGAAAATGTGTGTGTGTTTTAAAAATAAAATGGAGTACTATTCAGCCATGCAAAGTGAAAAATTAGAGACATTTATAGCTAAATGCTTGCACATTGAGGTGATACCCCTAAGTGAAATAAATAGGGTACACATGTGTAAATACAGAATAGTTTCTCTAGTGTGAGAAACTGAAAGTGTAAATAAGGACTAAAAGTTATAATAGATAATGTGAAATAGGAAGAAAAGGGGCAAAGGGAAAGTGGGAAGGATAGGGGAAAGGAAATATGGGAATGGAATTAATATGAGAAAATGGAAAAATGGAAACAAAGTCATTTTAATAGGGAGGGATTGAGGGGTTGAAGGGAGGGCAGAGGAATGGGGAAAAAATAAGAGCCAAGAGAGATTACATAAAGGTGCAAATTTCCAATGATGAATGTCATATCGTACACCTAAAATGTACCAATAGAATTCACTAAAAAAAAAGAATGATGGTGTTGGGTGCCAGGGATTTAGCTCAGTGCTGCCTTTGGCTGCCTCACAAATGCAAGGTAATGAGTTTGATTCCTGGTACCAAAAAAAAAAAAAAATGATGGTGTCACAAAAATGATGAAAAATTACATGTACCAACATTCAGAGAACATTTCTTGATTTCACAGAAGTGCATTATATTTGTCTGTTATGAGATACAACACATTGAATTATGAAGACTCAGAGTAGACAGAACCATATTCATTCTTTATCATGTTTGCACATTATTCATGTGTGTCTGTACTCTTATTGGTCATTTGGCAATAAGTTTCAATCATTTGCTTATGTAGGCATTTTACCTCTCATCCAAAGGTGCCTACTTGGGTATTTACAAATAACTACAGTGTATATTATCATTTATTTTAAGTATTAATGAAAATAATATTATTTATATTTAGATATATAGTAATGTTACTATTTTATAATTTAATATGTCCATCACATGTTGGAATGGATGTACTAAATGTGTCCATCTGGCTGACAATCTTAACTGGGACTTATTTTTGATATAGGGCTTATATTATGAGCTTCCTAAAAATCATGCTTGTTGTTATTTTCCAACTAGGTCTTATTTTCAGAGAAATGCCATACTGGGATAATCATATGATTTTTGTCCTTGCTTCTGTTTATATGATGAATTGCATTCATTGATGTACATACGTTGAACCATTCTTATATTTCCAGGATGAAGCCTACTTGGTCATGGTGTATGATCTTTTTGATGATTTCTTGCATTTTGTTTCCACCATCTTGTTCGGGATTTTTGCATCTATGATCATTAAAGAAATTGGCATGTAGTTCTCTTTTTTGGTTAGATCCTTGCCTGTTTTTTTGGATCAGGATAATATTAGCTTCTGAGAATGATTTTGGAAGTATTCTTTCCCTCTCAATTTCATCAAAAAGTTTGAGGAGTATTGGTATTAAATCTTCCCTCAAGTTCTTGTAGAATTTAGCTGAGACTCCATGAGGTCTTGAGCTTTTCTTAGTTGAAAGTTGTTTTTTTTTTTTATTGCTGCATCAGTTCATTACCTTTTACTGGAATGTTCAAGGTTTTTAAATCTCCTTCGTTAGATTTGGGAATTCATATGTACTTAGGATCTCTCTATTTCTTTTGAGTTCTCCAGTTGTTTGGCATATATATTTGTGAAGTAATAGCTATTAATTTTCTGAATTTCCATTGTCCACTGTGATTTCATCTTTTCATTTCTAACTGAATTAATTTGTGTCCTTTCTTTCCTTTTTTGGTAAGATTGGCTAAGGGTTTGTGGATTTTGTTTATTCTTTCAAAGAACCAACTCTTTGATTCTTTGTATTGTTTTTTATTCTCTATTTCATGAATTTCTGCTCACTGTCTATAATTTCCTTCCCTATACAATTTCTGGGTTTGGGCTGTTCTTGTTTTTCTAAGATCTTGGGATGTATCATTAGGTTATTTATTTGGGCTCATTCTATTTTTCTGATGTGGACATTCACCACTATAAACTTCCCTCATAGGACTACTTTCACTGTGTCCCATAAGTTCTAGAAATGTTGCACTGGCATTATCATTTAATTGGAGGAACTGTCTTATTTCTTACTTAATTTCTTCTATGACATACTGACTTTTCAGGGGTGTGATTTTTAATTTCTATATGTTTCATTTCTGTGGTGTCTTCTGCTATTGATTTTGAACTTCATTTTACTGTGATCTGATTATATGCACAGTAAAATTTTACTTCTTTTGCATTTGCTTTGGCATGCTTTATTAGCTAATATGTGGCCAAAACAAATGTGTATTTTATTACTATTGGATGGAACACCCTGTATAGATCTTTCAAGTCCATTTGTTCAAAAGTCGATTTTTTTGTGTAGTTGATCTATTTGTGGTAATGAGATATTGAGATATCCTAATATAATTTTATTGATGTTTATCTGATCTTTTATGTCCATCGAGTTTATGAAGTAGGGTGCACAGTGGTTTTGTGCATATACATTTATAATTTTTATCTCTTGCTTTTGAGTAGTTCCATTAACCAATATGTAATGTCTTTCTGTGCCTCTTTGATCAGCTTTGGTTTGAAATCCACTTCATCTGAAAATAGGAAAGCTACTCTTGCTTGTTTTTGAGTTCTCATTGCCTGGAATATTATTTGCCATCCTTTGAAATTTTTGTTTATGAATTTCTTTTTATGTTAAATGTGTCTCTTGTATACAGCATAGTTAGATTTTGTTTCTTGATCCATTGTGCTAATTTAGTCTTTTGATTGGCAAGTTGAGTCCATTTACATTTATAATTATAATTGGTAAGTATTGACTTATTCCTGTCATCATATTAATATGTTATTGTTTTGCTTTCTTTCTCTTCTATTTAATTGGTAGTTCTACCTGATGTATTCATTTTATTGGACCTTTTGGCATTGTTAGCTTCATTATCTCCTTCTAAGATATCCTTGAGAATTTTTTGAAGTGGGTTTGGTGGTCATGAATTTCTTTATTATAGAAGTATCTTATTTCTCCATCAATTTTGAAAGATAATTTTGCAGGATATAAGTATGGATTAGAAGTTGTTTTCTTTAAGAACTTGACAAACTGTCATCCTCTCCAAGCCTGTCTCCCAAGGCTATTTCTCACCCTGTCTGTCATTGTGGTAGGGCATCACTTCAGTGCTGAAGTGAAAATCTCTTGTGTGTTGATCTCTTTTTGATTATGTCAGTCTGGTGGTTGTAACTTCTGTTGTCTTGTGCTGTGGAGAACCCGGGATATGTGATGTTCATTTCTGGGTCCTCCTTGCTTGGCACAGGTCCTGGGTGGGTGTCAGCATTGGTTGGGGGCAGGGCACATAGTTCCCAGGTCCTCATGGATTGCCACATGGCTTGGGCAGGCTTCAGCACTGGCTCTTAATTCCATACCTTGACAATTGTGAATAGGGCTATGACAAACATAGGAGTGGAGGTGTCTTTTGAACATGTAAATTATAAGGACTTGAGCATCTATGCATTATTATTTCTGAAATTTGGGGTACAGGTGGTCTTGGGAACAGATGTTTGAAGATATTAAGGGATCATATGGGCTTTGTTTTATATAAACATGGTGTGTGAGGATAACTTTTTGGAATATATTATTTTAAAATTTTTTCTTAGTGGGATTATAAAAGTATGTTATAATATATCAATTTAATCAATATTTCTAAAAGTGTGCTTATTATTTTCCATGTAGAATAATGTTTTTGAAAACGTTCTTCAAAACATCATATTAAGAGTTATGTAGAGATACACAGCAATAATTTTTGTGACGCTCATATTTTTATATTTTAGGTACTCTGGGGTTTTAACGGATTTTAGCACTTGCAGCCTGGATAACTTTAAATTATTTGCATCACATTATGGTCTTCATTGTCTCAAGAACAATCCCCTTGATAAGCCAATTTATAAGCAGACAAATCCAAAGAAAATGTGTGGCAATTCAATAAGGGAAGAAGGTGAAGAATGTGATTGTGGCACTGCACTTGTTAGTAGAAATTTTCCTCAATTTCTTTTATGTGCATAAAATAGTAAGAAAAAAAGATACCAACTTTGTCTTTCAGTGAAATATATTTGAAAAAGACATTTTTATTTGGGAAAGTTACAAATCTTTAAGTCTCTTGATTTTATTTTTGCAAGTGAGTGCATAGGTTTATAAAATAATGTTTGTCTTCAAAAATTCTTTGTAGCATTATTTAGTGGAAATACGAGCTAAAAACGTAATGAGTGCCAAGACTGTCTCAGTCAATGCATATGGAAGGGGAACAAGGAAGGGGAAGAGGAAAAGGAAGGAAGAGACAAGGAAATAAGAGAATAGAATGGAAACAAGGTTTTTTAAATAAGGAGGGAACTAGGAGTTGGAGGGAGGGGAGGAAAGTGGGGAGAGAAGGAGAACCAAGATATATTGTACAGGTACAAATTCCCAATGATGAATGTGATCGCTATATATATATATATATATATATATATATATATATGTATGTAAAATGTACCAATAAAATAAAGTCACCCAAAAAAAGAAAAAAAGGAAAAAAGTTTATGCAATATACTCTTCATAACCAGCAGTATAAAACAAAACAAAACAAAAAACCAACAACCAAATAAACAAACAAAAAACCACCAAAAATGTCCAGACAATGGACTATGTCCAACAGGACAGTAAAATGTGTTGTTTGCTAATGTATAGAGGAAAATTATTTTAACTACAAATGATACCAATTTAAAATATTCTAAAATGTAATATATCCCTTGTAGAAAATATAAAAGTAAGATCAAAATAGAAATGAAAGGTGATAAATGACCAAAGTGGCTACTGTACCCTGCCATTGAAACCAAAGATGCTGCTAGAGTGCATACTGTTCTCAGACCCAGTAGCCACTTCATCCCTGAGACCCTACCATCATTGATCTTTACTACATAGATGCAATAATACATATGATGTTTTCCTCCCCTGTGGGAAAAAGGTACCTAGGAGACACTCATCTCCCAATTCCAGTTGTTGCTTTGCCTTTCCACTGGCTCCTCAGAGTCTAGGCCCAGCAGAGTAGCAGTGCACCCAGGTTTCTGAGCTAATGGGGCATCTTTCTAGCCATAAATAGCCTTGTCTGAGTTGTGCCACCCTTTCCCATGTGCTGAACAGCCACATCTAGATACCTCCCAGCATCTGGATTAGCCTTCCAGAGTCTGAACTGCTTAGCTGTCTTTCTGCCCTGGGTAGTAAAGCCATCAGTGATCTGTACCCTGACTTCAGGAGCCCTAGCCATAGTTGAACCCTACCACTCCTCAGAACTTATACCGCATTCAACTTCAAAGAACCTGGGCCATGCCTGTTTCCCACCTCTTCAGGATCCAGAGTCTTCACTACATGGTACCTCTTTTCCTGGTGCCCAAGTTGCTATTCTGTCCTGTTGGCTCTAGGATTTGAAGTATAACTGTTTCTTCTCTGGTGCCTGAACCTCTGGAATACTGTTCTTCACTGGAGGCAGGCTGGTGCTCTTACCCCAAGGGTCAGTCACTGCTATGATACAAAGGTGTGCCCCAGAGCCACAGTCCTAGGAGGCCTGTATCTACTCATGCCTTACAGAGTAAACCTACACCCATGTCACAGGTATACAGTAGATTAGCAAGATACAGCGCAGGATCCCAGATCCACACTCTTGACAATCTTTGCTTTGGAAGACATGGCTATTGTGGCTTCCTGTGGGTTGTGTCAGACCTGGGATCAAGAGAGATCCCCTCAGTTAGGTCTCCTCACTACAGAAAAATGAGAACAGGACCCTTAAAGTCTTTACTACCAAGAGCCTTAAAAAGCTACTCTACCAACCTTGCTGCTACAAACGCCTACAGTGTAGGCTGCTGAAGTACATAATCATTACTGAAACTGATCACAGCTGAAGAAGCCAGACAGAGACAAATTCAGCAAAATAGCAAGATACAAATTCAACAGTAAGAAATCAATAACTTCTCTATACCCCAATAATAAACTAGCCGAGAAAGAAATCAAGACAACAATCCAATTCACAACACCTAAAAAACCCCCGAAACATCTCTAGAAATCAACCTAATCAAGGAAGTGAAAGACCTCTACAATGAAAATTCCAGAATATTGAAGAAAGAAAGTGATAATGACACAAAAAAATGGAAAAAATTGCGAATGTTCATGGATGAGCAGAATTAATATTGTTAAAATAGCCATATTACTAAACATGACCTACAGACTTGATGAAATCCCCATCAAGATACCAACAGAAACTAGAACTAGAAAAAAATAATCCTAAAATTCACATGGAAATACAAAAGACCTAGCCAAAGCAATCTTGAGGGAAAAGAAAAAGGCTAAAGGCTGATACCTAATTTTCAAAGGATAGTACAAAGCCTAGCAACAAAAGCAGCATGTTACTGACACAAAAATAGACACATAGATCAATCTTAAAACAGAAGATTACAAACTAGACTGTATAAAGAACTCAAAAAACTTAATGCCAAATAAAGCCCCCAAATAGTCGAACCAAAAGGGAAGAGAAAATCAATAGTATATTAAGATTCCATTTCCAGCCAGAGTGGCTTTCATAAAGAGGATAAACAATAAAAAAAACTGCTGGTGAGGATGTGGAGGTGAGGAGCCCTTCTGCACTGTTAGTGAGAATGTAAATTAATAAGCCATTATGGAAGGTTGGTCAAAAATCTAAAAAGTAGAATTACCATATGAACTTGCTGCCCCATTCCTTGGTATGTATCTGATGGGCTTAAAGTTAGCATGCTATGTGAAGGCTGCATTTACTGCAGTATAATTTACAGTGACATATGGGATCAGCCTAAGTGTCCATCCACAGATGAATAAACAAAATATGATATTAGCCAGGAAGAAGAAATTATATCATTTGCAGAAAAATGAATTGAAGTGGGAAATGTTAAGCAAAATAAGGCAGATTTAAAAATTCTCATGTTTTTCCCTAGTAGAGCAATCTAAAAAGACAAAAAACAAATATAAACAAAGATGATATAAAAGTAGGAGGAATACTATCATTGGGCAGAGTATAGGAATATAGGAAGGGAATGGGAGGGTGAAAGGGAGCATAATGGGATAAATATGATCAAAATATGTCATATGAGCCAGGTGTGGTGGCACACACTTGTAATTCTAGCAATTGGGAAGCTGAGGTGGGAGGATCATCTTGTTTGAGGGCAGTTTGGCTACTTTCAATGTCATCCTAGCTGCATAGAAAGACCTTGTCTCAAAGCAATTAAAAAATTAAAACTTTATATCAGAAAGATGAAGAATATTAAATAAAAAAGGAAGTGAGAAGTATTTAATATTTACCACTTTAAAAATATAAATAACTTAATTGAAAATAAATGTAATTTAATTTTTAAAAATTAACTAAATTTTTAATAATAGTTTTGTTAGAAACTAGTCTCCAAAATTCCTGAAAATTTAAAAATCATCCCTTGCATGCTAGAACAGGCCAGTTCCAGAACACCAAGGCACATGGCAATTCTAAATTTAAAATCATCCAAAGATAGCTTAAGTATTTGAAAGAAAATTTTACTGAGGAGAAAAACAGGAAAATTCATAATCATTGTCGGAGGTTTTGACTCATATGTGGCAATAAACACTAAAAAAAGAAAATTTAAAAAATATATACAGTATTTGAATAGCATAATTTTTAAATGACCTAATTAAAATACAGAAAACATCTCCCTAGAGCTACTGAATACACATTATTTTTAACTGCAAAACTTACAAAAATTATTCAGCTAATTCTGACAAATTTCAAATGATTAAAATTATGTAAGAAGACATTGTGTGTAAATTGATAACTTATCTGAAAACTGTGCAATGCATATACTAAATATCTTAGGAATTTATCCCAGTTTTGTCAGGTGGTCCTGGATTAAACCTTAGCCCTAAAAGTTACAAGAGATAACTTGGTTAAAATTTGTTATGTTTATTTATTTGCTTGTTTGTTTGATTTTTGAGATAGGGGCTTGACTTTAGTTCAGTCTTCCCTGAACTCACCGTGTAGCCCAGGCTGGCCTTGAACTTGTGGCAGTTTTCCTGCTTCAGGCTCCAGAGTGCTGGGATTAGAGTCATATGCCACCGTGCTAGGCAGAAATTTATTATATTTTAAAAGTAGCTATTTTTAACCACACAAGTAATATGTGAAGGTATGATTAGCATAAAAAATCTAATATTATAGATAATACCACAATTCCTGCTTGCGACCATTTTGAAGGTCCTTGGTGTTATTAGTTTGTTGTATATCTTCTGATGCCCTTATTCTATATTTATGAAGATGTGTTTATGGAAATATAGGGAATAATTTTATGATGAGATGTTGGGCATAAACTATATAATATCATATGCATTTTTCTGCAAATTGCTTTTATTCCTCAACAATATGCATCAAATATATTGTTTCTGTACAAAAAGGTACCTAGTACATTGCATAAAAGCTATAAATCAATAACATTAAGATAACTAGAATACCCCCAATATTTATAAAGTTTAAAAAAATCACTTCTAAATTACCTGTGGGCAAGAAAATTACTATGAAAATTAGATCAAAGATAATGAACCATTGTTCTCAAAAACAATTCTTTACTCATGAAGCTTCTATAAACTTCATGCCCAGAAATCTTGATATGCTCATTGTAAGAAAGGAACATTACAGGCCATAGGCACTCCTGAACCTAGATGCAGAAATCCTAATGGGATATTAGCAAGATAAATCTGGGCTTATTTCATGAGCGTAAGCTTGACTTAGTATTTGACAATAAGTCACTTCTATTCACTATGGTAAAATAAATTACAGAAGTAATATAATAGTTCCAATATATAAATTAAAATATTTCCAAAAATTGCACATTTTTTATAAATTATGTAGTGTATGTGGTGCTTGACAATAGAACTTTCTTCATGATGGCACTGTTCTGTGCTGCCCAATGCATGCTCCCCTGAGTCACATGTGGCTAGTGAACACTTGGAATGTATCTCATGTGACTGAGCAATTAAATTATTAATTTCATCTAAATCAGTTCATTTATATTTAAATAGCTACACATGGCTAGTAGTTACCTATTGGTGCAGTTCTGGAATCTAGTTTTTCATCTTTTCCAACAAAGTGAAGAAGAGGCATTGAGAAAAGGAGTAGGTACAGTAAACATTTGTGAATTTATGGACAATTGCTAAAGAGTTTTAAAGTTGGGATTTATATGTAAATAGATATGGTTGATAATATTTATTAAACAAAATGCAAATATAAATAATATAAAATGTAGAAGTGTTGAAAGAGAATGTATTTAATAAAGTACCCTAATTTCCTGTAGGTTATTCTTCAGTGTAGTATTATTGTTTATATCATATTGAATGTAGAGAAACATATTTTTTCTCCAAACTAAAGAATGAGATGTTGACTTCTGTAAGTCAAACACTGTACAGTATAAAAATAATGGGGTTACTGAAGCTGTGAATGCTGTGCCTATACTTTGTAAAGTCATGCACTGTGCTCTTTTTTTGATGTTACTCAATCAGATATGTTTAGCTAACACTTAGCTTTTCCTTATAGAATTGTACTCATGTAAGGTGCTGTGATCCTACATCATGTAAGAAGAAAGGCAGTGTAAAATGTGGCTCTGGAGAATGTTGTACAACAAATTGTCAGGTAAGAGACAATCTGTATTTGACTTAGCATTCAGTTTCTTGAAATATGTGTCAAGGAAAGCATAACAATACCCTATTCAGTCCTTTAGTGGAAAGGTGATTACATTGTAATTTAGTGATTACATTGTAATCATGCAGATTGGACCAATTCCATACTTTAGTTTATTCAGTAACCTATCATTTCTTATATTTTCATGTCCATAATGTCTGATACTTTTTTCTCATCTTGATTTACATATATATAGGCAATACAAATCTTCCTGTGTACTCTCTGAAATTTCTCTGTGATCAGCATATGCCTACAACATTTTTTTGCACTCATTTTCCTATTAGTATAACTTATATAGGGAAAGGGAGCAGATTAGCTGTTTTGTTGGTTAAATTCACCTTAATATCTTCTAGTAAAGTCCTTTTCTCCTTTGCAATTCATTTAATTATTTGTTTCAACCATTCATTTCCTCTTTATTAAAACCATCTTAAAGAAGTTTTAACTAATTTTCTGTACTCAGTATAATTTACTGGATCCTGAAAAAAAATCCTGAGCAAGGTAAACAGCAAACATCCATAGATTGGAGGAAGAATACACCTTTTAAAATTAAGTTTCTGTAAAATCCAGGAGGAATTTCAGGAAAACACCATTTTCTAAAAAATTGGAATATTTTCTTCTTTGAATTATTTTAAGAAAAAAATGGAACAAAATGAAATTGAAGGTGAATGAGACCACTGACAAATAAATTTTCAATTTAAATACAAGATCAGAACAACTTAGTGAACATCAGAATTTTTGTGGCTGAAACTAATTATTGATATGAAAAAATAAATAGAAGAGAAAGCCAAATGCATGGGTTAGAGCAGAGGGGAAAAAAGAGAGAAAAATAGATAGCAATGAAAATAGATTGTAAGCTTTTAAAAAATGAACATCAAAGAAATAGTTATTCTAGTTAATATAGCAGCTAAAAGTATCTATTCGTATTCTTGATATTAATGTACAGCAATAATATATAGATTAACTGAAAGAAAAAATGTGTACAGATCAAAATTTAGTGAAATTTGGATGAAATGAAAGGTTGGCATTAGATGTGTATTTTTAATTAGTATATGGCTTAAAATTATTAATTCTCTAACACAGGAAAGAACTTATCTCACACTGTGTAGCAGGGGGTATCAAGAGAACTAACATGTAAGAAAAACATTATACAAGATAATTTCAAATAATTAATTAATAATAATTAAACTTAAGTAGTGCATGAGGATTGTCTTCATGATGGGTGATGTGAACTAAACATAAACTAAAATTTTAAATGGTAGGAGGAAGAACTGATGTAGAAGCTTCAGGCAGTAAGTGAAGCAATAGAAAGGCCTTAAGACTGGGATATGCATAAAATAAGTAAAGTTGTCCATTTTGCTCTACTTTAATGATTGACAGGGAGGGAAATAGTGTACTATATCTATTTTATGTGACTCTCTAGAATTTTTTAGTCATATTTTTCTTTTTTCTTTGGTACCAGGGATGGAACTCAGGCCCTTGTGCTTGTGAGGCAGGCACGGTGCCACAGAGCTAAATCCCCGGCCCTTTAGTCATATTTTTCTGATCAGTGCTCTTGATATAAACACAAAAGAACACAGTTATCATTTATTACTAAAGTATAATTCTCTGCTAGAAATGTTAAATGAAATCATAGTTAGGTCTTAAGGTACATCCATTTTCATACAAACAACTCAAGTTTATCTTTCTTTCAAGCTACAGATTTTGCTATGCTATGATTTTGCTCTTATATACCTCAAAATATGATCTAATTTCCCTTTTGATTTATATTTATCCAATGTGTTATTTAGAAGTACATTTTTCTCTTTCTCTCTCCCTCTCTCTCTCCTCTCTCTCTCTTCCTCTCTCTCTCTCTCTTTCTTTTCTCTGGTACCAGGAATCGAGCTCAAGACCTTGCACTTGACAGGCATGGCACCACTGAGCTACATCCCTGGCCAGAAAAGTACATTCATTTTTAATCCATTCTAAAACATGAACAGCCACATGATATTGAGAAATGGGTAATTTTCAATATACAATACATAGTGTTTAAGTGGTCTTTCCAATATTTTTCCAAATTTAATTGTACTATTATGATTTGAATTTTTTAAAATTTGATGAGACATATTTTATGTCCCAACTTGACTATGTTAGGTCTATAATAGAAAAGAATGCAAATTCAGTTGGTGTTACTTAAATTTCAGGTCTACTTGATTTATAGTATTGTTTAATATCTACTACAAGTACTCCTACTATATTCTTGCTATATTTCTCCTCATTGTTTTATCAGTTACTGAAAAAGAAATACTGAAATTTCTAGCTATAGTGGTGAATTTACCTTTTTTCTTGCAGCTTTATCATTTTCTTGCTTCATTTATTTTGAAGGTCTCTTGTTAAATGACAAAATGTTCAGAATTATTACTTCTTTGTAGAAACAGATCCCTTAATAATTTTGAAATGAGTTTTCCATATCTACTAATGTTAATTGTTCTGAAATTTACTTTTTCTGATATTAAAATAACTGCTCCTGTTCTGACCTTTATTTTAAATGTTTGCAGTATGTAATGATTACAGGGGATTAGTACATGTACATTACACATTTCAATTATTTTCGCCCTCCCTCCAGCCCTTTTTTATTTTTCCAGCATCAGATTCATTTATTTATCTTATAAGACCTTTTAAAGTGAATTATCATATATACAGATTAAAAAACAGACTAAAAGGCCAAAAACTATATAAAACATGTAAGACAATTGTACTAAGTCAAGGTACAGTTTTAGATACATTGTCCAAGCTGGATTATAATTTTTCTCTTTCAATATTATCTGTCATACATATATAAAGGTTTTCACTAAGAGAAACCACGCAATACAAACTGTGTTTGTGTCTCCACTCTTAATTTTTAAAATTAGACCAAGCGTGGTATATCTTACACTATCATTTTATTTTCTCCCTCTCTAATTTCAACCTATGTCTTTATATTGAAAGAGTACTTCTTTTGAGCAGCGTATAATTGGATCTCACTTTAGATTCAATCTGGTAATCTATGCCTAGTTATTGGAGTATTTAGATGATTTACATTTGATATTACTAATATAGATAAATTGAAGTCTATCATTTTACTTTGTCCCGTTTATTTTGTTCCCTTTTCCTATCCTTTTGCCTTCTTTTTTAATAACCAAAACTTTTAAGTGATTCTATTTTATCTCCTATTTAACTTACTATATATAACTTTGTTGTTTTAGTTTTTGATTTAAAGGTCATATTAGACATCTTAACATATTACTTTCTACCTTCAGGTTATATCATATTATAGTATAGTGTAAGATTATACTTCCAGTATGGCATAAGAACTTAAAATATTTTATTTCTTTCTTTACAATGTTGACACTATTATTATTTTGTGTTAAATGTTATCTTAATGATATTCATATTATATTATTATTTTTCTTTTTATTAGTACATGTTTGCAATACATAATGTTTACATTCCTTGTGAGGAGTTTATACATGTACCATAAATCTTAACTACTTAACACCTTACTTTTTAAAAATCCTTTTCCTCTCTCTTCTCTCCATCTGTTGCTCCTCTTCCTATTTGAGAAAGATCTATCCCCCTATTTCCTGTTATCTATTTTTAAAAGATTATAAATCAATTATCTTTTTATAAGATACTAAAATATTTATATATCCATGTAATTACCACTTGTATGTTCTTAATTGTTCTGTGTAGATGCATATTTCTATCTGATATTATTGTCCTCTCCTTGAAACTTTTACTATATGTGTAGTTTAGCCCTGCAGTTGATGAATTTGGGTGACTTTTGGTTGTCTAAAATGTCTTTATTTTTATTTTGTTTTTGAAAGATACTTTCTCATAAGGTTTGAAGTTGACCATTTTATCTTTGGTACATTAATTTTACTCTCCTACCTTGTTTGCTTGAATTATTTTCAATGATAATCTACAATTAACCTTATTTTTGTTCTTTTGTACATAAAGTGTCTTTTTTTTCTGCTGGATGTGTTAAGATTGCTGTCTTAATGACTGATTTTGAAAAATGTCATTATAATGTATCTTGATATTGTTTTCTTTATGTTTCTTGTGCTTGGGATTTTAACTTCTTGAATTTGTAGTTTTCTTCACATTTGGAGAAATTTCAACCATTTTGTCTTCAAATATATTTTCTATATTTATATTTACCTTCTCTCCTTGAGAACACACATACACATGCAAACACACACATATGAAATGATCTAACAGATAACTGATGATCCATTAATTACTTTTAAAATTTGGCTGTTTCATTTTAAATAGTTTCAACTGCTATATCTTCAAGTTCTTTTGTATTTTCTCTGTGGTTAATCTGCTCTTAATCCTACTGTTTTTCATCTCAGAAGTTATAATTTCATTTCTAAATGTTTAACTTGTACCTTTGTTATTTTTCCTCAAATGCTAACTCATTTTATTATTTCTTTTCATATATTTTGTAGGTGTGATAAAATATAACCAAGAAAATTCACTTTCAAAATTTTTTATGATTTGTGTACATTCTCAAAAGTTTTCCCTGATTAAAACAATCTTACTAAAATCACCTTCAGTTTTGCTTTTCTGTATTAGGCCTTTTCCTGTAACTGGGACAAAATACCTAACACTGGCAACTTAAAGGAGCTCAGGTTTATTTTGTCTCACAAGTTTGAGTTTAAACCATTATCTGCTGGGAAAATTTGTGCCCCAAACTATGAGTTTTCTGACAGATACAGTAGTGTCTACTGTGCAGTCCATCACTGGTCCGTTTATGGAAAGGGACATAATCTTGACCATTAACTAGACAAAAGAAGTACAGACTGAAATTCTTGGCAAGAATAAAAAAAATCCTGATGAATTAGGAGGAAAAATCTGAGAAACAAAACCAGTAATTTTAAAGTTGAGGGCTAGTAGGAATTCATCAGAGAGGCAAGGAAAGAAATATTTCCAACATGAGTGTAAGAAGAGAAACATTATTAAACTGTTTTAACTCAACTTCTCTGTGAAATTCTCTGATCATTAATGGAAGAGCTACTCAGTAAAGGTTGGTTCCAAGAGCATTTGAGGAACTGAACATTTGTAAGTATTTTTATAAAGTTAGAATAAAGATTGACTTTGCACAAATTTTTAAAAGCAAACAAATTCTGAACAAACAATACTATTTTATGATATTTTTACTTATTTTCATAAGAAACAATTTTAGTCATTGGTTTTGAGTTCAGTGTTAGTGCCATAATCTCGTGTGACACAAGTAAATTATTGTATTTTGTTTTCTCATCAAGCACTTGGAGAATTTGTGTAACATTTGCTACAGGTAGCACATACTTATCAACAACTTGAGAAAAAGTACAAAGAAATCCATTTTGGGAAGATGAATGTTATTATATATTCTGGGTCTCTAGGACCTTTGGAAACTGGACAAAATTTAACTTTGTACAAGATAATGATAGCCGTGAGGAGTTGTAGAGATGATTTATCTTTCTTGGCAAAAGCAAATGCACAGCAAAGGAACTTGGAAGCTATTAGCTAAAGTGAAAGCACTGAATATATCAGATACCTAATTGTAGATATTATTTTAAAATTGTTTACCATATGGTATGTAAAATAAACATTATCTTGTGCATCCTTAAAATATTTTCTGGTACTTTCTATATTTTTCCTGAATGCTAATGATGCATATTATTTTGTAAATGGGTGCTCCTTTCTGCTTTAAGGGTGATAAATGGAGGTAACAGCAATTCCCCATGCTAGCATAGTCATAATGGGTTATGAGTAATTTTTATATTACAGTGTTAATATAATATGCAGTGTTATTTTCTTTCTGACATTGTGCTTGTCTTTGAGTTCCTAACTACTTTCACAAATATCACCGTTTGTTTTATGTACAAGAAACTCAATCACCTACATTTCTATGTGATGCTTCAGTAGGTGACAGGAAGATTTCATTTTCTTATTGTTCTTATCAACTTAGAAAAAAATGGATGAGCTGAAATAAAAAGAAAATTGAAGTAATATTGATAAGTAATCTTTTTTATGTTCCTTTTCCCTCATAGCTGAAGAAAGCCAATACACTTTGTAGGTCATCAATTGATACAGAATGTGATTTCAATGAATACTGCAATGGGAATGAGGGGGACTGTGTGCCTGATACTTATGCACGTGATGGAAGCCACTGTGACTCAGGGGAAGGCTACTGTTTTGGTGGAATTTGTCGGACTTTTGACAGACAGTGTGAAGCCTTATTTGGAAAAGGTAATGACTATAATTTTCTTTTTAGTTCCCAAAATTTGATTACTCCAGTCTATTATTAAAATCCATTTTTTAATTTCTAAAATTAAAAATGCATAATGGTTATATTCATCGTGGGGAGTTGGTACATGTAAATATAACATATCTTGATTCTTTTTACTTCTTCCCAATTCCTTAAGACAAAAATATAAACATAATTTATTATTGACTAAAGTCTTGCCTAATGTACATTAGTGTTAAAGGAAGTTGCAAGTTTTTTGATTCTGAAAAATAAAACAAAAAAATTTCTGAGTTTACATGGAATTCTTATTTGCAAAAGACAGAAATCTAAAGTGAAAACCCACCTTTTCACCATATTAAATAGAGGTTTACTTTAGACTTAAAAGAAGTACATTTTTAAAAAGCAAAGTAGGGCTAGTTACTGAGTATATGGGTCTCCAGGGGCTTGTTTATAGCTAAGGGCTTTAGCTCACCCAGTCCATCTTGATAGCTTCCTTTAAATGTGTGGATCATTTGCTTTGTGGAAATATACAGCTCCAAACATATGCAATACATGTTCTGTATGAGAGTGAAAAGTTTCCTTCTCAGTCTTCCTTTCAAGTTCTTTCTTTCTTTCTTTTCTTTTTTCTTTTCTTTCTTTCTTTCTTTCTTTCTTTCTTTCTTTCTTTCTTTCTTTCTTTCTTTCTTTCTTTCTTTCTTTCTCTCTCTCTCTCTCTCTTTCTTTCTTCTTTCTTCCTTTATTTCTCTCTCTCTCTTTCTTTCTTTCTCTCTTTCTTCTCTCTCTCTCTCTCTTTTTTTTTAACCCAGCTCATAGGAGACGCATCTAGGTATGGTCTAGATTGCTGAGACTCCCAGGAATTTAAGGAGGAGGTGAGATGGAGGTTTTGGTCACTAATATAGTTTTGTTCTGTTTTTTTATCAGAATTTTTATTTGTACTACCTGACAAGAAAATGACTATAGGTTAGCATTTGAAACATAATTAAGATATAAACAAATGATCATTACGATTAAGAAGAATGGAAAAATATACCAGATCTATGACCTAATGTTTCTCCAAGTAAAACCAGCTCAGTGCTGGCCAGACAGCAGGTTATCAGTCAGGTGTCCTACATGTTACATATCTTACTTAGCAATGATATTGCATGGTTTCAAAGCCCTCTGAGAGCTGCAGGGTATAGGTACAATAGCCTTCACCTCAAATAGCACTAATTTCTTTTTTAAGGCAAGCATGATATCTAAAGTGCGGTGATTTCAAACTACCTCCTCACTAACCCTAGTGACTCTGTAGTTTATGGCATGTAGTACATGATAAGTCAGTTTTTGTACTTATTTGTGGAAGACAATCTCACCTTGCAAGCCTCTTGGGGAGCTTAGGAACCAAAGAAGACTGTTGAAAAATTTCCCCAAAATTATAGTGTATTTTGATCTAAATTACCCCCAGTTTTTGATTGAGTCATCCATGGTCTGTCATGTCAACTAGAATGGTCCTTGAGAAGGATTTGATGTAATTGTGAAGTAGGCATTTGCTTTGGAAGATAAAATCTACATACAACTTATAGGTAATAGACAATGAAGTTAGTAGTATACCACAGATCTGATACCGATCATTGTGTTTCATCAAACTGTTGATTTCTGGCACAAATATGTATATGAGGTTTTAATATGCTTATATTAAAAGACATATCTTATGCATCAAGCCATAATATAGTAGAGAAATCTATATAGATGACAAGAACTTTAATTTTAAGTCAAAAGTATTTTTTTAATTACAATGGTAAAGGAAATACACCTCATGGGATATTGGCTCTTTCAAAAATTTTTTTACTTGTGATATCTGAAACCAAATATAGAAAAATAGCAAATATATGGTCCTGAAATACCCTTGATTCTTTGTTTTTGTTTTTGTTTTTTTGGTACTGGGAATCGAACTTGGGACCTTACTGCTTGCAAAGTAAGCAGTGGAACCACTGAGCTAAATTCCCAGCCCACCCTTGATTCTTAAAGTGGAAATTTTTTGACCTAGTCTCTATGCTGGGGGCCAATTGTCATCAAAAGAGACATATTTGGTGTTCCTATCTTGCTAAATTTCTGAGTTTCTTTAAAAATGTTCAGATGAATGTTTAAAATATTTAAGATCAATGTAAATATTATGTACTGCAAAATGGACTAAAAAAACCCAAATATTCAGCCAAAATATTAGAGTGTAGTGGCTGGATATGGTGGTGCACGCCTGTACTCCCAGCATTCGGGCAGCTGAGGCAGGAGGATTGCCAGCTTAATTGAGGGCAGTGTGGGCTACTTAGTGAGTTTAAGGCCAGACTGAACTACATAGGGAGACCTTATCTCAAAAAAAACAAAAAAAGAAAAGCTAGAGTGTCCAGATTTAAGATTCTCATCCCAATTTATTTTTTCTTGCATCTCTTATTGGGGATTTTATACAAAAAGAGATAGCAGGGCTCCCTTCATTTATGTTACTGCATAGTACCTATGGAGAATTTTTCTAAATCAAAGAAATTTATAGATTAATTGTTACAGGTCTATTGCCCTGGACAGTAGATGAATAATAAAATAATGATGGAGCCGAGGATTTAGCTCAGTGGTGCCGCACTTGCCTCACAAAAGCAAGGACCTGAATTTGACCCCCGGTATCCCCCACCCCCAAAAATGACAAAAACAAATAAAATAATGATAAAATTTATAATTCCAGAACAAATTTTTTATGTCTCTTTGCCTTTGGCAAATATATATATATATATATATTTTTTTTTTTTTTCTTTCTGTACCACGGATCTAACTTGGGACCTTGTGCTTGCAAGGCAGGCAGTGGCACCACTTAGCTAAATCCCCAGCCCATATTTATATATTTTTATGATGCTTATCTCACCTCTAGACCATGGCTTAAATTAAATTTTCATCAGTTATTATCTATACTAACAATATTAGGTAAATATTAAATTATCAAATTGATACTTTTGGGGGATGACCTTGAAGAAAGAGTAATTTCCATAGAAATTTGGGGAAGAGAGGAGCAGAAGAACTATGTAGGAATTTGACCAAAGTAATGAATGGTAATGGTGCATGAAAGATCAGTTTCAGAGTGGATTCTTTTCATTTGATTTTGCTAGAAAATCTTTGAGCACTGCAGTTTTGGGGATATGGTTTTGTCCTTAAGATTAGGATAAAAATATTAAAGACTGATCTTGAATATTCAATAATCTTTCTCCTTTGTGTTCTCAAGATCTTTGTAGATACTTTAATTGCCTTTGGCTTGCCCAGAGTTTATAATGATGGCAATTCCCCTTTAAAAACATCTTTGGCAAAAGTGCCTTGGTTGTTGAGGTAAACTAAGAATCATGATTAAAATGAGAATCGATAACAAATTCTCTCAGGTATTGTGCTTTAGATATGCAGAGACAAATTTTAATACTGTCACTACAGAAAGGGTCTATAATGAAACAGTCTTTGGATTGTTTCTCTAACATCGTGCAGTCAGTACCCAAGAAACAATAGGGTCAGATTAAGAAAACATAGTAGCAAGGATTCCTAAATTAAGGTGCTACTGACTTTAAAGAAATAAGAAAATAATTTCCTTTTAAGGTGTGCCCTAGTGAATGAGCACCAGTCTAATGGGACCATCTTACACACTTTTCCTCAAGGTTGGTCAAGACTATGATTTATGGCATTTATATTACTACCTGAGACATTTAAAACACTCAAATAGAGACAAACATCATGAACAACAGACAGGACAATTCTATATGTTAATGAGAGAAAAATTAATGGCATATGCCATCCTCCTGTTTTTGTTTAGTTCAGAATTCCAGACTACAATTAGAGGTGCCTACCCTGTGGTCCTGAGCACAGAGGATGGAGGGAATATGCAGTTCTGTTCTGGAGTATGACAGGATCAGTACAACAGACAATAACTCCTAAAGTGTTTTCAGTAGAAGACATCCAGGCAATCATAATTCACCCTATGGAAAACAAAAAAGTGAATTCATTTAGAATTTTTGCTCAGACAAGGAAAAACCACCAAAATGAAAATGAGCTTCTCGTTAAATAAAGAACAAGAAACAATTCCAGGCTGAGTCATATTTCAGTCTTAATCCAAACAAATGTATGCTTCTACATTAACTTACTTTCTAAAGCATCCTACCGTATTTTGACTTGAGTGGAAAACATTTCAGGAATGTTTTACAGTAACAAAAAAACACATGACTGTATGGAGTCTGTATGTTTAATGGAAAGCCTGTGACCTAACAAAGGCAATATTTTTTTTTTTTTTTGGTACCGGGGATTGAACTCAGGTCCTTCCGCTTGCAAGGCAGGCAATGGAACCACTGAGCTAAATCCCTGGCCCAAAGGCAATATTTTTGAAGGTATAGTCAGTCACTGAATGTAAAACTTCTGTGTAAAATATTTCAAATGATAGAACATCAGAGTATGACTGCTTAGTTTTCTTTTACTAAGAAACTGGGGCAAAAAGAGGGCCCACAACTTGCCCTACTTCACACTGCCTACTGGAGACATGGATCTGAACTCCTTCCTGACCCCAGGTGGTGATTCACCTGCTTATACACCATTGCATCCTTCAGTCTAGAGTGAAAGACTATATAGAACTATAGTCTATTGAAAGACTATGTAGAACCTACATAGTATGTACGCCACTGTACCATGATTAAAAGCCACAGGACACTCCATTTAAGAACCACTAATGATATCAAGCCAGTGGTGTATACAAAGATTTAGAATATATGAAGTTCAATTGATTTCAGATTACCTGAATGAATTCTAATAGTGAAATTTATATATATATATATATATATATATATTTTTTTTTTTTTTTTTTTCTCTGCTTGAGCACTGACCTCCATAACATCAAACACATTTCCTCACCCATAAACACAAACACAAATGCTTGCCTACCTTTCATCACAAGCCTGGCCTAGGAGTCAAGTAAGGTGGAAAATCACTATAAGCTATGTTTGAGGCTCAAACAACTAAGCTGCAAAAGGACACGAGAGAATGTTGGATTGTTCAAAGTTATGTGAGTTCATGGAAGCACCCAAGAATATTCTGCATTTGGCTGCTTTTCCACTTGGGTGAGCAGGCTGCTGCAACTATTTTGGGTTAAGGCTGCTGTGGTTGAACGCAGACAAGGCCTGCGGGTCTCACTGGGAACCACTGGATGACTGGAAAGGGCTATTCCTATTGAGCTGAAAAGCAGGATTGTGAAAAAAATGACCTATCTCTGTCTACAACTTTAGTGTTTTGTTCATCATGGGTGTTTCTTGTACTAATTTTGACCATTTAAAAACTATTGCATGAAGATATATTTATTTTGATTATTTAACTTCTGCTCCCCCTCATCTCCAAATTCTGGCCCAGATTATAATTTGGGAGAACTGGGAAGTTTAAGTTTAACCAAACCAATGTTTTGATTAGAGCAAAGCAAACAGAAACTCATGACTTTTATATCAACTAAAGAGTAGGCTTTTTCAAAAGAAAAAGAAAGAATTGCTGTCCTAGAACTAAGGTATGCTAAGGAAGGAAAATTGCAAGTTTATGTACCACCTAGGGAACTTAGTGAAACCTTGTCTCAAAATAAAAAATAAAAAGGGCTGGAGATGTAGTTCAGTGGTAGAGTGTCTCAGGTGTGAAGAAAAATGCTGATGATAGTAGATTCTCTTCACAAATATATCTCGATTTATTTTATAATATTTTGTCTTTGTATGAATTATATCCTTTAGGAGAGTCAAATGTACAGATCAGGTTCTCCAAGTATGAAAATCTGTGAAATTATAGAAGAGAACTCCCTTATCAATCACTAGTGATAACAATAAAAGATTTTAGTTCTTATTCCAAATTAACATAATCAGTGCAATCCAAGTTTAAGCTACCATGTTCAAAGTGATGAGGGGTGGTTATTATAGAGTTTTTGAATTTTTTTCATAATTTAAAATCTAGACATAGCTAAATATGTACAAGGGCTACAGTAGATGAATATTGATCTCCTCTCTCATTTTGAAATTCAGTAATTATTATTTATTGATTATTAGTATTCTAAAGAGCATGAAGACTATGGTATGGAACAAGAAGATGCTTTTTGAGTTTGTTATCCATATTGCATCCTGAATACTATTTTCCTACTAATAAGAGTAAACTTCTATTAAGTAGGGAACTATGACAGTAAGCAAGTTAGAGAAAATGGAGACCTGCAGGTGCTTATTTTCCTAAAAGTACAGAGCCATTTCATAATATTACTGTTTACTTTCTGTTTGATAGGGAACAAAATTCACCAGGTTTAAAATCAGGAGTTCTCTTTTTAATCTAAACCAACCGTGGCAACTTTTTAATGCTGGAGAATCACAACCCTACTTAGAAATCACACTATAATTTTCAGACCATCCCTATTATTTCTACAATATAATTTGAGTTCTGTACTATATTTTATTTAAGGTTTTTTTTTTTGCTATTGATTTTAGGTTCTAAAGGTGCTCCTTTTGCTTGTTTTGATGAAATAAATTCCAGAGGAGATAGATTTGGAAACTGTGGGCGCTATCACTGTGAAATTCAGTATGTATTTAAAAATTATAATTTTGTTAGGAATGAAGGTCATAGATTACTAAAAACCCTAGAAATGTCCTGCACACAGTAAAATGGTATATTTTTTTCAGATTTTCTTTGTTACATGATCTGAGCTGAACAGTATTTCACTACCTATGATAATATGTGTTCAGTGCCTATAATGCTAAAGCAACAGTGGCCATGCAGATAAGCTTCATTTATGGTTGTAATGAGCTAGACATTGTGTTTGGCAGTTTATATACAGCAGATACAGATTAAAAATATGTATTTACATACATCAAATTTGTGCAGCAATAATTACTTATCCCATTTTATCTATGAAAAATTAAAGATCAAGGATCATTTGCTCAGATTTCAGAAGCTAGTATAGGGAGAAAAGAACAGTCAGAGCCTAACAATTGTTAATTTTTCACTTGGTAAATTGCCTCATAAAACAAAGGAGTGCTGTAAGTCATTGCTAAAAAATTTAGTGAGAGAAAATAATTGAGATATGGATTTAAATTAGTAAAGCTTTCTTTTCAATGTAGCTGTCTGCTCAGTTAAAGAGTAAACATTTTCATATTAGGTAGAAACTAAAATAGCAAACAATATAGGAGAAATAGAGGGACATAGCTGCTTACTTTCTTAACAATGCAGAACCAGTGTTATTAACTTATGTTATGAGCTATCTGTTATTTTAATGAATGATAATTTTTCCTTGTGTTTCTAGACATGCTTTATGTGGAAAATTAGTTTGTACATGGCCACACAAAACATTAATATCACGTGAAAATTTGTCTGTGATTTACACACATGTTCGAGATGACATATGTGTAGCTGGAGCTAAAACTGACGGGAAGATAATTAGGACAACATCATTTACTACATACCTTGAACCTACCGACAGAGATGAAACATTTGTAGAAGATGGTACCATCTGTGGTCCTGGCATGGTAACTACATAAGTTCAAGCTTTTAAAAAATTTTTTAAGGTTATTTTCATTTTGATACTACATCAACCAATATATCTTTCTCAATATTTTTATTCTGGTAAAATGCACATAACAAAAATTCCCATCTTAACCATTTTGAAGTGTGTAATTCAGTAATGTTAAATATATTCATAATGTTGTGCAACCATCACCATCATGCTTCCTCATAACTCTTTTTGTCTTGTAAAACTAAAACACTACCCTTGAACAATAGCTCCCTAATTCCTCCCTTCACCAGTCCTGGAAGCTATCCTATTGCACTCTGATTCTATCAATTTCACTACGGTAGGTATATCACATAAGTACAGTTATACAGTATTTGTCTTTTGATTTCTTTCAGTTAGCAAAGGTCCTCAAGGTTCATCTCAATTGTAGCATGTCAGAATTTCCATTTTAAGGCTAAATAATATTCCATTGTATGTATATGTCACATTTTGCTTACCCATTGATCTGTCAGTGGATATTTGGAATGATTACATATTTTAGCCTGGTCAAGTAATGCCACTATGAACATGGTAATACAAATAGTACAAATATATCTTCAACACCTTGCTTTCAATTATTTTTTGGTACATACTCAGAAGTGGAATTTCTGGGTCATATGGCAGTTCTATTTTATGTTTTT
Source organism: Heterocephalus glaber (assembly GCF_053883595.1). Lineage (NCBI taxonomy): Eukaryota > Metazoa > Chordata > Mammalia > Rodentia > Bathyergidae > Heterocephalus > Heterocephalus glaber. The sequence continues at coordinate 41,420,682 of NW_028258308.1, forward strand.
GAGAAAGTGCCATATTTTTTTCACTAGTGGCTGTATCATTTTTCATTGACAATAACATTTCATAAGGTTTACAATTTCTTCACATTTCCACTAACAGTATTTTCTGTTTGTGTGTTTTTTAATTTTAAATAGCATGTATCCTGGTGGCTAGGAAGTTGTCTCATTGCAGTTTTGATTTACATTTTCCTAATGATTACTGATGTGGAACATCTTTTTTTTTTTGTACTGGGGATAGAGCTCGTGTCCTTGTGCTTGTGGGGCAGGCAGCAGAACCACTGAGCTAAATCCCCAGCTGTGGAACATCATTTAATGTGCTGATTGGCCATTTGAATCTTATTTGTGGTTTACTGTGCCTTCCTTGTCATATCCAAGAAATCACTGGAAAATCCAATGTTGGGAAGATTTTGCCCTGAATTTTCAAGAGTATTATAGTTTTAAGCCCTTATGTTTAGATCTAAAATTAATTTTCAGTTAATTTTTGTACATGATACTAAATAAGAGTCCAACTCCATTCTTTTGACTACAGCAGCATTTGTTGAAGAGACTGTCCTTTATTCATGGAATGGTTTTGGTGACTGTGTGAGGTTATTTGAACACATAACAAGAGTATTTTTGGGCTACCTATCACATTTCATTTGTAGTTTGTCTGTATGCTAGTACTACATTGTTTTCACTACTGTAGCTTTGTGCTAAGTTTTGAAATCAAGAAGTGCTGAGTCCTCCAGATTTCTTCCTCCTTGTGTAAGATTGTCTGATGATTTGGGGTCCCTTGACTTTCCATATAAATTTTACTGCTAATTTCTACAAAAACATCATTGATATTTTGATGGAGATTGCAAGAATCTGTAGCTCACTTTTGAGTAGTACGAACAACTTAGTACTATTAGTCTTCAAATTCAGTTACATGAAATGTGATTCCATTTATTTATGTCATCTTTAACAGTGTCTTATGGTTTTCATCATTTTACAAGATTTTCACCTTGTTAAGGTGAAGTATTTTCCTTTTGATATAATAGATTGAGCTGTAGGCTTACTGTTCTTTTCAGATACTTCATTGTTAGTAAATAAAAATGGAACTGAGTTTTGTGTGGTTTTTTTAATTCTGATTCTTTGCTGAATTCATTCATTAGTTTTAATAGCTTTGTTTGGACGTGTGTTTTAGGATATTTTCCACATATAGATTTGTGAGCTGTAAAAACTGCTAGTTTTACTCTCCAATTTAGTATGCGATTTGTTCTTTTTCTCTCTTAATTTCTAGAAATACACATCATTGAGTAGATGTGGTAAAACCTGGCATCTTTGTTTTCCTCTTAATTTTAGAGGAAAATATTTAATGTGTTTACATCACCTAATATGACATTCACTGTGAGCGTTCCTTATGTGAATTTTATGTTTTTGAATGGTTTTTCTATTCCTATTTGTTGAATGTTTTTCTTGTGAATTTTATTGAGCACCCCTTTTCCATCTGTTATTTCTCCATTCCGTTAATGTGGCATATTGCATCAATTAAATTTTGTATGTTTAATCATCCTTACATTCCAGAATAAAATTTAGTCATGGTGCATAATGCTTTTAATATGCTGTGGCTGAATTTGGTTTGTTAATATTTTGGTACGCAGTTTTGCATTACATTTTTTTTCTTCCATTAAGTTTATTGGTACATTTTAAGTATACAGTACAGTTACATTCATCATTGGGAACTTGTGCCTTTACATGATGTATCTTGGTTCTTATTTTTTCCCCATTCCCTGGCCCTCCCTTCAAGCCCTCCATCACTCCCTATTTACAAAGACTTTGTTTCCATTCTTACCTTTTCTCATATTTTTTCCTTTCCCTTCTTTCCTTTCCCCTACCCCTCCCACTTCCCCAACTCCTTTAGACCTTTTCTTCCTATTTCACATTATCAATTATTCATTCTGATCCTTATTTACACTTTCAGTTTCTAACACCAGAGCAACTATTTGGTATTTACACATGTGTGTCCTTTCATTACTTTTTAAAATAAAGTTTCATAGTTTTCTTGTAAGGTATTTGTCTGGCTGTAGTATCAGGGTAGTGCTGGTTTCATAGAATAAGTTTAAAATGTTCCCTCATCTTCAGTTTTTTTGAAAATATGAGATGGATTGGTGGTATTTCTTTAAATAATTGGTAGAATTCTGTAAAGTGTGTTCAGAGTTTTTATTTGTAGGAAGATATTTTATTATAAATGTACTGTGCTTACCTAGTTATAGGTCTATTCTAATTTTCTATTTATTCATGATATATTCTTAGTGGATTTTATATTTCTAGGAATTTGTCTATTTTAACTGCACTATCAAGCTGGTTAGCATATGATTGTTCCTATACTCTCATAAACTTTTCTTATTTTTTGTACAATTGTTAACAGTCTTCTGACTTTAATTTCTGACTTTAATAATTTGAGTTTTCTTTTTATTAGTATTTCCAATGAATGATTTGTCAATTTTTCTATCTTTTCAAAGAAATAACTCTGATTTTATCTCTATTGTTATTCATTTTCTATTTTGTTTATCTTTGCTCCAATGTTTAGTTCTTTTCCCTTCTGCCTGCTTTGGGTATATTTTGCTATTCTTTCTCTAAACCTCTAAATTTAAAGTTTCATTGTTGATCTGAGATCTTTCTTACTTGTAATATAAGAATTATAGTCATAAATCCCCTCTAAGCACCACTTCCAGTGTATAAGTTTGGGCATGTGCATGTTGTGCTTATGACGTTTCCTTTGCTTCTATATATTTTCAAATTTTCCTTTTTTTTTTAAGAGTAGGAAAAGTTCATTGGGAGAAAGAAAGCTTCTGCCTAAGAGAGACAAAAGGAGCCCTGGAAAGTGGGTTGCCCACTCACCCCCGTTTTCAAGGATGTTTTATACAGCAAAGCCATGTGGTGAGGCAGGTACAAAGTGGGACAAAACTATAAGACCCAATGGAAATTTAAAGGTGGGCATGAGGTGGGGCAAAACCATGACCAACCAATAAGATTGTAAGTACAGTCACCCAAGTAATATTGATTAAATGGGGATCAAATGGGAAGACAAATCACATACAAGGAATTTACCATTTAGAATATCAATCACTGCTATCTATCTCTAGGGGAAGTAGTAATTCTCCTTTTGATAATGCTAACCAGTGAATGTTCCTCAATTTTACTCCATGTTGGCTCCTTGCTGTGTTGGCTCCTGGAGGGCTGGCACCTTAAGGGAGGCCCTGTATAACTGCCTACAAGATATCTAGTTACCTATCTACAATATTCCCCCCTAACTGCTGTGAGGAGGCAAAGGGTGAAGATCAATCTAGCTACTTCCGGCTGAAGAGGGTCATAGTTGTGATCAGCAGTCAGAATTATTCTACAGAGGGTCTATCTAAAGGCCTTTGATAGGTACCAGGCATTGTAATCTTGGGTAGCCTAATAGCTTTAAGTCTGGAGGAGACAAAACCAAAGAAACAGTTAAGAATACATGGGCCAAATTATAAAGTCAGCAGGATTGTTATGAATATAGCCAACAAGTGTTTCCACTGGGAGGAACTAGTAATAGCCTCCCACAAAGAGGATAAGAAGGTCCAGGGGACTTCAGAATACAACATAGAAGTCATATTGTATAGTTTAGCAGCTATAAGCTGTTTACAAGGTTGATCTGGTGGATCCCGGTAAAAGAAGTCTAGAACTTTTGTCATTGGTTCCACCTGTATCACTGTTTGGAGTTTTGCAGCCTCTAGGTAGGAATAAACAAAACTTAAGAAATTAGAGCATGCATAATCTAAGACTGAGCACACTAGAATGAAAGGGTAGGTTGGGGAGAAAGTCACACTTAGAAATTGAAATAGTGATTGTAACCTGCTGGCTCTTAAATTTTTTTATTGGTAAAAGTTATCTATAAGTGTGATACTTTGTCATAAGTCTCTATTTTAGCTGTAAGAAGAGATAATTTGGGGGCCGGGCATTTAGCTCCGTAGTTTGCTGCCTGCCTCGCAAGTTCAAGGTCCCGAGTTCAATCCCCAGTACCAAAAAAAAAAAAAAAGAAGAGACAATTTGAAGAACTAATCTTGCTAAGAAATTTAAAACTCTAGCTGAGTTCATAGATTTTTACCGTAATTTTTTCCTAATGACCTACAATAGCAGGCAGCTATTGGTGTAGCTAGAAACTGCCAGAAGGGGTCAGTGATTAGAGCCCCTTTTTATATCTAGCTTTATTACTATGATATTATTTTATACCTCTTTTGGTTATTCTTTTCTGCTGGATGTTTAAGACCAAGTTAAAGTGAGACCTGTGTCAATCAGAATGAACCTCTTGCTATCTATCAAGGTCAGTTAAGTCTCCTCAGGCATTACTTTGGAACCATGCATAGAGCCTCTCAGCTCCTCTGTCAGTGTCAGCCATTAGGATGGGTCACAGCCTTGCTTGACCATGTTGCATGTAGTGAAAGCATGGGAGATTTTTCCCTCTTTGTGACCCTCCTCTGGCACACAGTACATTTGTCCTCTGATGCCCAGCATTTTCCCTACTCAGGAGGTTGAGTGACTTACCAATGATGTAGGATCCTATAGGAAAGGTTCCTTTGTGTACTCCATCTTTGTTGATCTTGAGGGGCCAGGGCCAAAATATTTGCTGTCCTCATAGCCCAGTTACCCTTCTAGTTTTGGCCTCCAAACTTTAGTTGTTGAACACCCAGAAGAGAAGATCAGTGACATAAGTATTTCAATAGGAGCAGTGAGCTTGACCATTATGATAGTTAAAACATCAAGCACTTTTGAAGTATAAAGCACAGTTAGAGGGCTGTTATTTCTTCCAACCATGGTTGTTTTAGTAGTTGAATCCCTGCAGAATGTTAATAGACAACAGTTATACATTATAAAGAAACTTAAGATTAAGAGCTACACATAGTATTTTAGCATGAAAACTATGATGACATTATCTTTGTAACACTTACTTTCCATCTTAGTATGGAATAGTCTTAATCAAACACCTCCATCTGATCACAAGACATTAAATGACATAAAGAAAATTTTTATTTCTTATTTGTTATCCTTTAGAAGGATGCCATCTAAAGAGAACATACATATTGGCCTATAAATGTACCTTAGGAGTTCATAATATCTAGCCTCTAATTTTAGTGTGTGACATTGTTTCAACTGTTTGATGAGTCAACATCCCTAAATGTGGTGACACATATAACATCACATAAATTTTTAAGAAAACTATTATTTGACTGGTTTCTTCATGCTGGCTTGACATGTACCTCTTATCACAAGTAGCTGGAATGCAAGAGAAAGGCAGATACCTGAGTCAAAAAAGATCATTACCATAAACAATATCCTAGAAGACTTGTACACCCGGAAGGCATGAATATATATATACCATGAAATAACAATGAGTATCAGTTACATGAAACCCTTTGTCACTTAATTTTGTTTTGTACCAGAAACCTTTTGAATAAAACCTTGTTTTCCCACAGAAAACTTAGACCATGACCAATGTGTACATATCACAACGATATGTTTAGTGATGTATTTCCCACAAGGGTATGGAAATTATTGGGGTTCCCTTTGTGAACAAAGGCTGGAATAAATTTTTCCAGGCAGCTGCTCCTTTATTTAGTAAGGAGAGTCCTGTTCAGTAGTTTTCCTAAGCCCAAGGCTCTTTATTTAATTATCTTAACAAATTTTTAGATGACCTATGAGAGCCAGATCATAACAATTAAAACACATTATTTTTGACCAATGAAAAATTCCCAAGATATATATAGACAACAATATGTACTGTATTTGTAAAACCAGTTGACATTATTTGGATAATCTGGCAACCTGGAAGAAGTATGTCTTTAGTGACATTTATCTATAGTTACAGGCAAACATCTTAAAAAAATCCAAAATACCAAAAGAAAAAAGCTCAAACATAACAGCTGAACGTGTTGTAACAAATTGAACACACAGACACACACATAAGACAACTTGTTTATAAGCCAGAGTGCACTCAGATGTATTTGGCCAAGTTGAATTGTAATAACTTCTATAAGTTTTAGGTTTATAATTATAAAAAAAGACTAGTCAGAATTTTTTAGATCAATTAACAGAGATCTCTTGTAATAAAAATTAAAAGGAATAAAAATCTTCTACACCTGTGAAAGCAAAGACCATTTTAAAATGGGCCCTAAGCTGATGGTTTATTTTACTGGAATATCCAGCTGCACAGGCTTTTCATTGTTGCTTTGATAACCATAGTTGTTTGCTAGCCACATGTAATTGTTCCCTCTAAAGGGACAAACTATTAAAGGTAATTTTAACTATCTCCAGTGGGGGTCTGCTCAGTCCAGGTTTGCATGTAGAACAGACTAGGTGACACTCTTTGGAGCTAAGTATGAATTCCAAGCAGTGAGGAAAGAAGGCCTGCCAAGGCTCCAACCTGCTGTGCTGCAGATGTCTACCTATGACAGTTTTTCCCATTTTGAAAAGAAATAAAGGGAAAGAAGGCATCCCTGTCTATCCCTCTTGTTCTGTGCCCAATCTAAGCTGTCCCTTGACTTTATCTCATCCAGTGCTGGCAGCAGACTAGAGGTGCAAGGAAGTGGTCAGAGTCAGGTTAGCTGCTCTTACATTCTCTAATTTTGCCTGAGGGCTGAAAGACAGATAAATCCAAACTAAAACTTTTACATTTATTTTTTGAGAGTTTCAGGATTAAACCTAGACCAGTTTTCTATATGGCCCAGAGATAAATGAAGGTCAGCTTTACTCTGAAAGGATTCCAGGGAGGGGAAACTCACTATTCTGTAAGCTTTGTCTTGAAATCCAGCAGCCACAGGGGAGGGAAGGGCCTTGAATCAAACTGTGTTGTTTCTCAGGAGCAGGGCCATGGAGGAGGGAAAGAAGAGTGCCTCTAAGTCTGGCACAAGAACTAAATCTTAACCATCTCGGGCCTAGAAGGACAATTAAGATCAGGAGCTTTCCCAGAGTGGATCTGCAATCCTTAGCAAAACATGTCTCTGGAGATAAAAGCCATGATTAACTCCAACTGAATTGCCAAGCAGAAAATCAAACCAATAATCAAAGAACCCAAATGGCTTCTTTTTGCCCCTTGAAAGAGAATAAAAGTGTTCTAACTATATTGTTTAGGGTTTTTCTTTTTAAATAAATTATTTTGAATCTATAGTATCTAATTTATAATTTAAATATCGTACAGGCTGTTGAGCAGGTCCCTGATCTTGTAGAAACACTCCCAGAGCCATGTCTCACCTTTTATTAACATACAAAATGAAATGGTGTCCTGTAGGTAAGGCACTGAGAAGTGCTTGTTTGAGCTTCTGGAGTGCTGTCTGGGAATAAGGTTCCCAGGTGTCTGTCTCTTGGGTTTTTCTACAAGCTAATAGAGGGGTCACAAAATCTCACTCTATCCTGCTATCTGAAGGCCATGAAAGCCTGTAATTTCTAGAAATCTCCTTAGCTGTTTTAGAGTCTTGGTCTGTGGAAAGGAAAGAATTGGTTTAATTCTTTCTTCCCCCAGTCTTTAGGTTCCCTTAGATATAATAAGGCCTAAATATTTTACCTCAAGGCTACAAAGTTGCACCTTAGATCTAGAAACATTGTTACCCCTGTCTGTTAGAAAATTTAGTAGAGCACAGGTGTCTTGGCTTGGAAAGCTCTTTTAAGGGGACACATAACACTATACTATCCACATATTATAAGACTGTGACTGGAAAAATTACACTATTTTCTTTTATCAAATCAGGATCTGTGAGACCTGAGTAACTCCATTTTAAAATTTGGCCCCATCTTAGAGTAAGGTGGCCTGGACATAAATTCTAGTTCCAAGAAAAACCACAAGATGCACTTTGGCCACCTGCCTGTGATAATGTTCAGCAGTCCCCTAGCAACTAGCCGAACAACAGCTAATCAGTAGCTGCCTCAATGTCCCAGATGCTCTTCTTGATGGCCTACAACAGCTAATCAGTAGTTACCCCAATACCCCAGTATCCCAGATGTTCTTTTCGATGACTTGAACAGTCGTTTGCAGTTCAGCATGCAAGGCCCAACCAATTAGGTTTAAACTTTCAAAACTTGCTAAATGCTAGCCAATTGTGTGATTTGCGTGTGATTTGAAACCCCGTGCCTTGCTGTAACCTCTATAAAAACCCCTGGTGTTTTAGAGTCGGGGCTCTCAATCCTGACCCGCTGCATCAGTGTTGGATGAGAGTCCCTGCTGGAGCTTGAATAAACAACCCTCGTGTGTTTGCATCGGAATCGGCTCCTTGGTGGTCTTTGGGGACCTCGCGATCTGGCCACAACAGATCCAGGTATGTCCTCATCTTTTTCCTGATAAATAGTTGACAATTTAAATTAACGGAAGGGTTTAGCTCTCATGTTTCTTAGACCTTCAAGAATACATGCCTTGGGGCCAGGGATTTAGCTCAGTGGTTCCACCACCTGCCTTTCAAGCTCAAGATCCAGAGTTCAATCTCCAGCACACACACAAAAAAAGAATACATGACTGAAAATGTCTTCTATTTAATCTCCTATCTGATTGGCGGACCACTGGGGGTCTTTTAAAGGAACTGCGTGTGTTCCTGTAGAACCAGTTGTTCCTGATTGCCAGTCTTTTGAGCTTCCAAAATTAAGATATTTGTCTCTATATGTAGTAGCAGCTTGTAATACTACTTGTGTCTCATTAGAAATCAATGTTTGATTTAAGAGCAACATTACATAGTAAGTTCTTCAAAGACCTAAAACTGTTTGAACTCATTTGATCTGTCTTAGATCACTGAAAGAAAAAGACACATGAATGCAGGTAGTTCCATATTGGCCATTTACTTCCTGGAAGGGATATTGTCTTTGAGGGACCTGAACAACTTAGCTAAGAATGGATATAGCCTCATAATTAATTATGGCTGACCTAGAAATTCCACCCTCAGCACCTGGTTGTCAAGGTTTAAAGTTGTCTTGGAAACTTTGTTCTCAGGTTCTAAAGGGCCAGGAGTAGCCTTAGGCTTAGAGGTACTGAATGCCTTAAGGGTGAGGTGTCTCTCCTTTTTCTATGGCCCACATTTACATTTGAACACAAGCAAGAATTACTCCTTAACATAAAATCTCAATTTAAAATGATTTTGACCATTTTCTCTCTTTTACAGTATAATTCTAATGGTGAGATAGCATCATAGTACTTTTCTCTGTGTATTTGGCTTTAGGAGGTAGGCACACCATGTGTTGTGCCCAGGTTGTGAGGTCCCAAAGACCACCAGGAGGCTGTTTCCGATGTAAGCGCACGAGGGTCATTTATTCAAGCTTAAGCAGGGACTCTCAATTGTCACCAACACAGCGGATCGAGATTGAGAGCCCCGAGTTCCAAATTAGCGGGGTTTTTATAGAGGTTACAGCAAGGTTTGGAGATTCTCTACTTAGCAGTTACAATGATTGGTCAGCGCTTAACATGCATGAAGTGTACATTTCTGATTGGGTGAACTCATCAGGGGTAAGGGGTGATTACATATAGGTTTTACAAAAGAAAAGAAGGACAAAGCTTAGTGGGCAACTGTCACATATTGATGGTCAGCAGACACGGTGACTAATGGTCACGACCACTCAGCACTGACAGACAGCACATTGACAGACGGTTTCTACAGATAGTGGGCCCAGGATGTTCATTTCCTGGGTAAACAGATGGCTGAGTAATTAACTTAGGTACTTTGGTTTGTTACAGATTGTATCTTTTGTCCTAGATCAAGCACATTTAAATCATTAATGTGAGAGGACAAAGGAGACTACTCCATTTTGGGCAAAAGTGGAGTCATTCTGGTTTCACATAAGCAAAATGGAGTCACTTTGGTCTCACACATGCACAGGTGTAGAGAAATACTAAATTTCTCCTTAATATATCTCAAAGGAGTAAGAGGTTCAGATATGAAGCTCCTAATCTGAAACAAGAGAAACAGATATGTTGTCCCTTAAGTCTCTGGTTGATTTCTGTGCCCTCTAGGGTGTCCCCCAAAGTTTATACCACCCCAGGGTAGGTAGCTACCATCTGAAGAGAAAACCAGAAAATAAAACTGGACTGGACTATCTACTCTTTACCAGCATGCTATCTTATCTTCCTTGGTAATTCACATCCTTACTCCAGTAGGTACTCTCAAAGCACAAGTTACAGTTGACTTTAGCCATGCCAGTCATGTTCAGAGAAGAAAATATTGCTAGCAAATAAAGAGATTTAAACCACTGCTATCTAGTGGTGTGCCCAGATTGCGAAGTCCCAAAGACCACCAGGAGGCCATTTCCAATGTAAACACACGAGGGTCGTTTATTCAAGCTTAAGCAGGGACTGTTGTGGAGCCAGAGTGACTCCATTTTGGAGCTGTCTCCTTTGTTCTCTCAGAGTGACTCCATTTTGGGGCTGTCTCCTTTGTTCTCTCAAATTTGTGCCTATCCACTCAAAATTCCTAAGTTTATTACCCAGCCATCTGTGTCCTCAGGAAGGACATTCCGGACACACTACCTATAAGGTAAACAGTTAATGGCTAACTGCCCACAAAAGATAGATGTGACCATTAGTCAGTGGATCTGCTAACCATCAGCTTATGACAGTCGACCACTAACCTTTGCCCCCTTCTCCCTTGCAAAAATCTATACGTAACCCCCTTAACCCCCCCTAAGCCTAACCAATCAAAACCCTACACTTCATATGTATTTAGTATTAACCAATCACCTGGCTACTAACAACCAAAGCTTGTTGTATTCTCAATAAAAACCCTGCTAGTTAGGGACTCAGGGCTCTCAATCTCGATCCGCTGCGTCGGTGACAATTGAGAGTCCCTGCTTAAGCTTGAATAAACGACCCTCGTGTGCTTACATCGGAAACGGTCTCCTGGTGGTCTTTGGGACATCGCGATCTGGGCACAACACTGTCAATTGTCACCGACACAGCGGATCGAGATTGAGAGCCCAGAATTTCAAATTAGTGGGGTTTTTATAGAAGTTACAGCAAGGTTTCATCTAGCAATTACAATGATTGGTCGGCGCTTAGCATGCATGAAGTGTAGATCTCTGATTGGCTAGGCTCATGGGGGGCGTTGAGAGGGATTATGTATAGGTTTTACAAGGGAAAAGGGGGACAAAGGTTAGTGGCCCACTGTCACATACTGATGGTCAGCAGACATCCTGACTAATAGTCACGACCACCCTGTGTGGACAGTCAGCACATTAACAGATTGTCCTATAGATAGTGGGCCCAGAACATTTGTTTCTAGGGTAAACAGATGGCTGAGTAATAAACTTAGGAATCTTGTCCTGTTACAGATTGTCTCCTGTCTCAGAGCAAACACATTTTAACCATTATTTTGAGAGAACAAAGGAGACTACTCCATTTTGGGCAAAATGGAGTCATTCTGGTCTCACATTAGCAAAATGGAATCACTTTGGTCTCACACTAGTTCCTTGAAAGAGAGAGGAAAATAAGTCATCAGTCAAAGTAGGGCACTTTTCCTGCAAAAGAGATCACCATCAGAGATGATAAATCAGAGATTCTTCCCTGCACCCTAGGACAGAGAAAGCTCTGAGAAATTTCTGTGGTCTATCCAGTCATTTGGACAACTTTTATTAGCAGAAATACAAGGCTACTCCTTTAAGGTTCATTTTAAATTCACTAAGAATTTGAAACTCATAGGTCCTCCTAGCAGCCAAAATCCACATAGTAAAGGCACTCTTATCAACTTCCTATGCATGCTTTAAGGAAGAGAAAGGCTGGTCCAAATAGTCCCATATTCTAGTTAGCATGTAAAAGCACAAATGTAAGTTACTGATTGTTATTTTCCCTAGTATAAGACAAAATAGTTGTTGCAAGTTGCCTTAGTCTGACTTTCTGGAAGGAGGAGTGGTCTGACTACAATGCATTCTCAAGTAAACTCCCAATGAGTTGGAGAAAAGTTTAAGGGGAGTTTCTAACTCACTAGCAAACAGAAAAAGTCCAAATAAAGCTTAAGCTGGTTAAACATACAAAATTAACATACAGCACTCTGTAAGTCCCCAACCTATCAGCAAAGGTATTTTTCTCCCCTACACACATAAATGATGAAGACCCTGCCTAGGAGGGGGAGAGAAGGTTTGGGTAGTTTTTAATCCATCAAAGATTTGGTTTTTTAAATCATTTGTCTAGAGGTCTGTCTTATTAGTAGTAGAGAAACAGTCTAAACCTGTAGCTCAACTCTTTTTTTTCCATATATTTTCATTATTTTTATTTTTTTAAATTTTATTTTATTGGGACATTTTAGGTAGAATTTTGGGGCTAGGTCCCGGACAACGATAATCACCCAAGTCATGACATGATGTAAAGTCCACAGAGAACTTTATTTCTGGCTGGGACCAAATCCCCTGCAAGGAGACTGGCCCGGAACTGAGCTTTTGGTCAGTTTTTATAAAGAAAACCCTTTCCTCCTCCCCCCTCCCTAGTCCTGCAGTAAGCATATCTACAGAAGTGAGAAAGAATGTGTAGTTAGCACCTCTGGGTTACCAGATACATAATGTAAAACCGGCCCTTATAAAATGTAAACACACATACCATTATTTACAATGGGTGGGTTCTATATGAGCTTTTGTAGTTGTTGGTCTAAACCCTTAAGCATCAATCAAAAGCAGGAGTATAGGCATGAGATAAGAACATCTGGTGTGTTGAGACATCACACAGGAGTACAAATGTGAGATAAGACCCCCCCCCCTTCAGAGTCCACACAGAGGACAGTTTTCCCATCAGGACCAGGGCAGTTCAGACAAAATGGAGTCTCTTAAGCTAACTTAGGTCTCTCAATACAATATAATGACATTCATCATTGGAAATTTGCACCTTTACATAATCTCTCTTGGTTCTTATTTTTCCACCTTCCCCTGGCCTCTCTTCAATCCCTCAATCCCTCCCTATTTACAAAGACTTTGTTTCCATTTTTTCTTTTTCTCATATTAATTCCATTCCCTTCTTTTCTTTCTCTTATTCCTCCCACTTCCCCTTCCCCTTTGCCCCTTTTCTTCCTATTTCACATTATCTATTATACCTTTTAGTTCTTATTTACACTTTCAGTTTCTCACACCAGAGAAACTAAGTATTTACACATGTGTGTCCTATTTATTTCACTTAATATCACCTCAATGTGTATCAATTTAGCTATAAATGTCTCTAATTTCTCATTTTTTATGGCTGAGTAGTACTTCATTTTATTAAAAAAACACATTTTCTTTATCCAGTCTCCAGTTGATGGGCATTTGGGCTGCTTCCAAGTTTTAGCTATTACAAATTGTGTTGCTATGAACACGGGGGAGCACATATCACCGTAGTATGATTCTTTTGCTTCTTTGGGGAAGATACCCAGCAGGGGAATAGCTGGGTCAAATGGGACTTCCAGTCCTAGTTCTTTGAGGTAGCTCCATATTGATTTCCACAGTGGTTGCACCAGTCTAAGCTCCCACCAGCAGTGGAGCCAGGGTTCCTTTTTTCCCACAGCCCCACCAGCATTGGTTATTGGTTGATTTCTTGATAGCAGCCATTCTTTCTGGAGTGAGGTGGAATCTCAGCCTTGTTTTCATTTGCATCTCTTGAATAACCAATGATGTTGAACATTTTTTCATATGTTTATTTGCCAATTCTTCTTCTTTGTCTGTGAAATGTCTGTTTATTTCAGATGCCCATTTTTGGATTGGGTCTTTAAATTTCGGGGCCTGATTTTTTAAAGTTTTTTCTAGATTCTAGATAGTAGACCTTTGTCTGAGGGACCACTAGTGAAAATTTTTTCCCACATTGTGGGTTGTCTCTTCACACTGCTGGTGGTTTCTGTGCAGAAGCTTTTTAGTAAGAAGAGATCCCACTTGTTGATTGTTTGTGCTAGTTCATGGGCAACTGAGGTTTTGTTCATAAAATCTTTTCCTACATCAGTGTTGTCAAGAGTTCTATCTAACTTCTGTTCCAGCCAGTTCAGTGTTTCTGTTTTAATATTTAGATCTTTAATGCATTTTGATTTTTAGTTTAGTGCATGATGAGAGATATAAGTCTAGTTTTAATCTTTGGCAAGTTGAAACCCAATTTCTCCAGTACCATTTATTAAAGAGGCTATCTTTCTTCCAGTGAGAGTGTTTGGCTCCTTTGTCAAAGATGAGGTGGATGAGTGTGTCTGGAGTTATTTCTGCATCTTCTAATCTGTTCCACTGGTCCTCAGGTCTGTTTCTTTGCCATTACCATGCTGTTTTTATCACAGTAGCTTTGTAGTACAATTTCAAATTGGGGGTTGTGATACCATCTGCCATGTCTCTGTTGCCTAGAATTGCTTTTGATATTCTGGATCTCTTCTTGTTCCAAATGAATTGTTGGATTGTTTTCTCAAGGTCCATGAAGTATGCTGCTGAGTTTCAATTGGGATTGCATTAAATCTACATAGCAGTTTTGGAAGTATGGCCATTTTCACTATGTTGATTCTTCCTACCCAGGAGCAAGGGATGTCTTTCCATTTTCTGATATTGTCTTTAATCTCTCTTTTCAGAGTGCTATGCTTTTCAGAGAAGAGGTCTTTGATTTCTTTTGTTAGGTTGATTCCTAGGTATTTCAGTTTTTTGGATGCTAATGTGAAAGGAATTATTTGCCCTATTTCTCTCTCAGTGAGTCTGCCATTGGTGTAGAGGAAAGCTATTGATTTTTGTGTGTTGACTTCGTAACTAGCTACTTGACTGAATTTGGTTATTAAGTCTAGAAGACTTTTGGTGGAGTTCTTGGGGTCTTCTATATAGAGTATCATGTCATCTGCAAATAATGACAATTTGACTTCTTCATTTCCTATCTTTATTCCTTTTATTTCTTTCTCTTGTCTAATTGCTGTGGCTAATGTTTCCAAAACTATATTGAACAAGAGTGGTGATAGTGGACATTCTTCTTGTTCCTGATTTTAGTGTGAAGGGTTTCAGTGTTTGACCATTTAGTAGGATATTGGCTGTTGGTTTTCAATAGATGATTTTTATCAGATTGAGGTAGAGACCACCTATTCCAATTTTTTATAGGGTTTTTTTTTTATCATGAATGTATGTTGGATTTTGTTGAATGCTTTTTCTTCATCAATTAAGATGATCATATGGTTTTTGTCCCTGGCTTTAATGATATAGTGTTGATTGATTTGCATATATTGAACCATCCCTGCATCCCTGGGATGAATCCTAGTTGGTCAGGGTGTATGATCTTGATGATCTTCTGCATTCTATTTGCCAGTACCTTGTTAAGGATTTTTGCAGCTATGTACATTAGTGAAATTGGCCTATAGTTCTCTTTTTTGGTTGGGTCTTTCTCTG